>NC_054388.1:14431001-14731001 GCF_017654675.1 Xenopus laevis | reverse complement strand
ACTTTGCTGTACTTTTATGTAACATCTCTGCCTCGCTCCCATAACAGTAGCCAGCAGTCTTCTTTTATATATAGGGGCCCCTAGCACTCTTATACGTGGGTTACACGTTTTATCATGCACGACCAGGGCCCTGTCTATTCATGCCATTCACATAATAGCTGCAATTACATATATTACCTTGTGGTTGTTGAGATATGCAGACAGACAAGGCATGGTAACAACACTGTATAAGAGAAGAATGTTTATTAGACCAAGCAGAAATATGTTCCCAACAGTACTGTACATATTTTCTAGAAACAGCTGTACAATGTTCATGTTCTCAGTGATGACAAAAATCTGTTCTCTTGCAAATGCCTCTCTGACTTTAGAATAATTAAATAAAGAACACCAACTATAGTGGGAAACAGATCTAATGGAAGCGGGACATGTATAATAAGGATGTCTCAACTGTATCTAAAAGATTTTACTGAGACCACTGCAGTTAAAAGGGAACAAAAGGCATTTATCTGCTGAATTGTGCTTAGTGCAGGGGAATACTTATACTTTTATGGCTTTATGGTATTTCTCTGTACAGGTTATCAGCAAACTTAGGGGACTGTTCCTGCTGAACTGTGGTTAGTACAGGGGAATGACTGTGTTGCCTTAAGCTGGCCATAGACGCAAAGATACAATTTTCGGACCGCGTATGGAGAGTCCTGACATTTTTTGCCCCATGGAGATCGGTTATTTGGATGATCAGCCAGGTTAAAAGATTTCTTTCGGCTGACGATATTATCTCTGCATGTATTGCCATTCTGACGATATCGCTGTGAGCTTCCCAGTAGAGTTTGTCAGCCATACTTTCGCACGGTTGCTGTGACAGGCAGGACATCGGCTGGTTTGTTCTCTTTTCTGCTTTATTTTATCTGAATGGTTAGTGGCAGGTCGGGAAAGGGCACTGTAAGATCGTTTGGCCGATATGAAGGTAAAATCTGCACGTCTATGGCAACCTTTAGTTTTCTGGTATCTCTCATTAAGGGTTAAGAACAAACTTAAGTGGCTGTTCCTACATAATTTTTGGTATCTCTCTATGGGTGAAATTTACTAATGGACATAGTGACTAAGGCTGGTAAAAATTTGCGAGTGTGACGTCATTTTGGAACTTCACCAATTTACTAACTCGCGTAACTTTGCTAGCGAAGGCGATAGACTCTAGCGGTACTTCGCACCCTTACGCCAGACGAAGTTGCGCTCTGGCAAACTAATGTAACTACGCTAATTCACTAAGATTGAGATTTGACTGAACGTTACCTCTTGCGCCAGACTTGCCTTTGCCAACTCAGACCAGGTGAAGTGCAATACAGTAGATAGGACTTGGTCAGAAAATAGCTGAAATTTTCTAAGTCCCAAAAAACACTGGCGTCGTTTATTTTTTACAGGGTGATAGGCTGCAAAAGATTGTCATTTTTTTTTGGGGTACCTGGCTTCCCCCCTACATTTCCTAACATATGGCACATAAACTATACACTGGGCACATGTGTAGGGCAATATAACAACTCTAGTTTATTTTATTAAGGTTCCCTGGGCTTGTGTCGTGTAATGTATTTGCTGCAACATATATGTACATTTAATTTTAACTTCCTGTTATATGCAAATTAGCCAACGCTAGCATAACTTCGTTTTGCTTTCCACAGTAATGCTATCACAACTTCGGAAGCGTTCGGCACCCTGGACGAAACTTCGGATTTTCGTGAATTAGTGTTGTCCTGGCGAATCTACGCCTGCCGAAGTGTTGCAATGTCAGCGAAGCAGTCGCTGGCGTAATTTAAGTAGATTTGCCCCTATATAGGCTACGACCAAAGTTTGGTAGTTGTTCCTGTATAACTACTGTATGCTTAGCACAAGAGATTTCCAGTTCTAGCATAGTTTCGTCTTACCTATTGTGGATGCATATTCTCATTTAGTAAGCACAAATTAGCAGACAAAGTTATTGACAATGGGCACTACCAAAAATAATTCAGAAGGATTGTGGTTTTGTCCAAAATAAAGAGCTTTATATTAAATTATACATTCTAAATTATGACATGTTTGCTTGGTTATGACTTTATTTTTCTCCCCTGTCACTGCTTGTTATCTTTGGTGTTAAAGGAGAAGGAAAGCTACGGAGGCATTTTATTGCCAATAGATGCTATATTTATTCTGTAGAATGTTTTACCATACCTGAGTAAAAAGCTCTAGAAACTCTCTGTTTGTTTAGAATAGGAGCTGCAGTATTAATGTGGTGTGACATCACTTCCTGCCTGAGTCTCTCCCTGCTCTGGGCTCAGATTACAGTAGAGAAGGGAGGGGTGGGGGAAGAGGAGCAAACTGAGCGTGCTCTTGCCCAGGGCTGAAGGCAGGAAGTCTGATACAGAAGCCCATGAGTACACAATAGAAGGAAAGAAATGCAGTGTTTCTTTTGACAGGGGACTCAGAGCAACATTACTTTGGGGGTTTACTGGTGTATTTAGATGGACCTTTCTGATAAGGCTTACTTAGTTCTAACCTTTCCTTCTCCTTTAAGGATACTTCTGACTTATTAGGCATACATTGACATTTTGTGCCTTACTTATGGTAGTCTGTATAGCAATCATCTCTTCATCATATTGATCATAAAACCTCTGCTGAATTAATTCCCTATGAAATGTTTTTTTGCTGTGTGGGGTTACTATATGACTCCTGAATCATAACAGTTTTTATGTGCACATTACATTTACAACTAGTCATTACAAGCAATATAAGGGTCAGGGCACAAAGGCAGATTTGGGGAGATTAGTCTCCCGGCGACAAATCTCCTCTTCTTTGGGGCAACTAATCTCCCTGAACGGCCTTCCCGCCAGCTAAAATGCAAATCGCAGACGGGGTGGCACTCGGCGTGAATCGTTTTCTGAAGTCACCTCAAGTTTCCTCGTGAGGCAACTAGCCGCGACTTTGAAAAACGAATCGCGCTGAATCCTGCTGGCGATTTGAATTGTAGCCGGTGGGAAGCCAGTTCAGGGAGATTACGGTAGTCGCCCAGAAGAAGAAGAGATTTGTCGTCCGGACGACTAATCTCCCTGAATCTGCCTGTGTGCCCTGACCCTAAATTTTAGTAAAAAGCAGTCAGTTTACCTTTGTTTGTTTCCCAAAATTCCATTGATCAGATTAAGGAATTTCCTACAGTCCTATAAAAGTAAATAAGATGGTTACAGGAAAATTGTTTTCCTTTTGTTAACCTAAGAAGAATAGAACAACCAGACGTACAGTTTCAAATTCAGAATCCTTTATTCCTTTGAATGCTTCAGAGACAAATTCCATGGGAAACCACAAAGTAGCGAGTTCTCCTCTTTGTGTTGCTGATGCCATTCGGCACAAAGCTTCTGTGATCGCCACTTGCAAATCATAATCTGTAATAATGATTTCCTCTGCATTATAATCTGTTACTGAGCACAACCACAAGGCAAAAACTGACTTACACATAACAGAACAAAAACAAGGGCCTTTCAATTATATAAAATGATGGAGGGTGGAGAGCTGGTCTTTTTTAAAAAGAGGTTTAGAGAATGAAGATGCTGCACCAATGTATACTATTTGCTGGAACGGATAAACAAAATACATTTCTGATAACGGTGGTTAAAGGAACAGTAACACCAAAAAATGAAAGTTTCCTGAAGTAATGAAAATGTATGTGTAAACACTTTTCATTCAGATTACAGCATTCAACTGAAGATAATCAAGATTCTGTTTGTTGCTTTTTGGAGAAAAGTAGTAAAGAATGTGTAAAGTAACTTACCTCCAATATCTAATATTCTCCTAGCCATAGATGTCCTAAAAGAGAAGTATAATTTAACTTATTGTCACATATATGACAACATATACAGTAGCTGATTACTATTTAAAGTACATTAGAGGGCATTATAGAAATATGCTGTGATGGCACATACTATTAGTGGCTTGGATGATTTCTTGGACAAGCATACTATCAAAGGCTAAGAATCATCCAAGCCATTTGAACTTTGCTTTCATTTTCTAACTAGTTCATTGGTGATTTGTTACTGCTGGTGCCAGCAGTGTTGCAATTTGGCACCTATGTTAGTACAGGTATGGGATCCGTTATCCAGAAAACCAATATCCAGAGAGCTCAGAATTTCAGACAGGCTCCATTTCATCCAAATTTTTAAAAATGATTTCCTTTTTCTCTATAACAATAAAACAGTACCTTGTACTTGATTCCAACTAAGATATAATTAATCCTTATTGGAAGCAAAACCAGCATTTTGAGTTTATTTCATGTCTATATTATTTCCTAGTAGACTTAAGGTATGAAAATCCAAATTACAGAAAGATCCATTATCTGCAGTACCCCAGGTCCTGAGCATTCTGAATAACAGGTCCCATACCTGTACAGGTATAGGATACTTTATTTGGAAAATCGTTTTATGGAAAGCTCCAAATTACAGAAGTCCATCCCCCATAGACTCTTTTTATCAAATAATTTAAATGTCATTACCTTAAGTTGATTTCCTTTTTCTCTTTAATAAAAAGGCAGCACCTTGTACTTGATCCCAACAATTAATCTTTAATAGGGTAAAATCTTATTGGGTTTAATTTATTATTTAGTAGCTTAAGGGTCGGGGCACAAAGGCAGATTTGGGGAGATTAGTCTCCCGGCGACAAATCTCCTCTTCTTCGCAGCGACTAATCTCCCCGATCTGCCTTCCCCTGCCTTCCGCCGGCTAAAATTAAAATCGCATTGGGGCAGGCACTCCGAGTGCTTAGTTTTTCAAAGTCGCCCGTAATTGCCTCACAAGGAAACCATTTTAGCCGGCGGAAGGCAGATCGGGGAGATTAGTCGCTGCGAAGATGAGATTTGTCGCCTGGTGACTAATCTGCCCGTGTGCCCAGACCCTTAAGGTATGGAGATCAAAATTACCGAAAAATCCCTTATCTGGAAAACCCCAGGTCAATAGCATTCTGAATAAATTGTATCATACCTGTAGGTTTTCTCTTACATAAAATAATGGAAAACTGCACAAACTGGTTCTGGACAGCAAGTTAAACATGATTATTTAGGCATGCTGTATAATGTAATTATAGTACAGTAGCAGTGATCCCATAATGGTATTGCTTTAAGCTACTCTGGCTAGACACGAGTATCGTGTAAAATATGCTGGATGGGTAGCCAGAGGTCATGTACAAACTACTTTGCAATGTCTGGCTGCCCTCACTGGCACTCAGGAATGTAACCCAGCAGCCCCTCGGTTGCATTTATACCCATCCTCCCCACTACTAAGTATAGCTGATACTGTAGCACAACAAGCAGGACATTCTTCACACAAGTCATAATAGACTTTTAGCAGAGAGGCCTTTGTTAGACCAGAATTATCAGCTAATAGCAATGCATGTGTAATCCTGGATCCATATAAGCACAAATTAGTTAAACAAATACAGGCGAATATCCAGTAGTGGTAATAGTGTAGTTTCGGGTTGACTTATAAAAAATAAATTGGGGGTCCAGGTGCACAAGCCCCAGATCTTCAGCTTGTGGGAGGCAATAAATGCAATGTCATTTTCGTTGTGGGACTGGCACAAACTGGACTTTACTCCAATGTTTGATGCAATTTAAAAGTATATTTTATTGAACAAAAAAATGTCAAATGTCTAAGGCTACATCATTTGAGATGTTTTTTGTTCAATAAAATATAATTTTAAATTGCATCATGCATTGGCGAGAAGTCCGGTTTGTGCCAGTCCCACAACTAAAACTACAAAGCACAAATTAGATCTGTTTTAGGGGATTAATTAAACAGCTAGACATGTACATATTGTGCTGATCACACTGCATCCAGCAGAGCTGTACAACCCAGAGCCCTGCTGCTTCTTATACTTAAGGTGGCCATACACGGATAGATCCGCTCGTTTGGCGATGTCGCCAAACGAGCGGATCTCCCTCCGATATGCCCACCTTGAGGTGGGCAATATCGGGCTGATCCGATCGTGGGCCCTAGGGCCCAACGATCGGATCCTAGCGTTCACCAAACGGGCGGTCGGATCGCGGGACCGCATCAACGAACAGATGCGGCCGCGATCCGACGGGATTTTTAATCCCATCCGATCGAGATCTGGCCGACTTTCGGCCAGATCTCGATCGGGGAAGCCCGTCGGGGGCCCCCATACACGGGCCAATAAGCTGCCGACACGGTCTGTCGGCAGCTTTTATCGGCCCGTGTATGGCCACCTTTAGTTACCCTATGGGAAAAAATCCCATACTCGTTTGATCTTAAAAGATAATGCATACTATGGATATCTATATCAAAAACATACAGGCAAGTTACTGGCTCATAATAAAACTGTCCCTAGTGTGTGCATGTGATGGGGACCTTAGATGGAAATGACGATGCCGTAGAATGCATTGATGCTATATAAAGGATTATAATAAAGCATATTTCAAAGTATAATCTCTGCAGAATGTCTGCTTTCGTGTATTTGGGTCGACCTCTGCTCCACTGAATGTGATTATACAGAAGCAGATCTTATTTAAAGCAACAGAGTGGACCTGCTTCTCTCCACCTGAAAAAATACACAAAAAAACAATCCATCGGCCCTTGGTCTAAAGCAGTGATCCCCAACCAGTAGCTTGTGAGCAACATGTTGCTCTCCAACCCCTTGGATGCTGCTCCCAGTGGCCTCAAAGCAGGTGCTTTTTTTTGAATTCCAGGCTTGGAAGCAAGTTTTGGTTGTATAAAAACCAAGGGTATTGCCAAACTGAGCCTCAATGTAGGTTGACAATCCACATAGGGGCTATCAAATGCCAATCACAGCACTTATTTGGCAGCCTAAGAACATTCTTCATGCTAGTGTTGCTCCTCAACTCTTACTCAACTTTTACTTCTGAATGTTGTTCCCAGGTTCAAAAGGTTGGGGATCCCTGGTCTAAAGGAAGAATATATTCCCTTTTCAACAAAAGGGCTTGGGCAGAACATACTTTTTGGTCTTCACTCTTCACCTATGTGCTTTGTTATTTCTTGACTTATACAGGGGAATCAGGAAGAGTACAGCTACTCCATGTTTAGTAATTGTAAGGTAGATACACAAACAATCCCTCTATATAATGTCACTCTGTATATCTGTTTACTGGAAATATTTACCTCGCAAGGACCAGAAGAAGAGTAGCTTTAATGTTCCTGTGTGCTCTATTTAGCTTACTAAATACTAAGCTTACTAAATAAAGATCCAAATTATGGAAAGACCCATTATCCGGAAAACCCCAGGTCCATAGCATTCTGGATAACAGGTCCCATACCTGTAGTAGAAACAAAAGCAACTGCTGTGTGCTTCTAGCAACCGTAAATTCGTAAATAATCCCTACGGCATTATATACCGCATCTGTATATGCATACTGATACAGAATTTCTGTGCCTTCACACACCCAAGTCGGTCACTCTGGCTCTTGCAGCAGTAGGACTACACATTCCCACAGAAGACATTTTTGACACTGGGAAATGAAGAGATTAGTAGATAAAAAACAAATAATAATTAAATCACCCTCAATATTCAAATTACTTGGTTTGCTAAATTCATATTTGTTGCTCACCAATGAAGTCGCATGCCTGCATTTTATCATTGGGTACTAGAGAAAAGGTAGTGAAACAAGAATATAATTACATGGCAGAAGTAATCTCTTCTGTGACAAGGATTGTGTTCCTGGCACCCACAGGCATGGTGTCCAGCATTAAATTCAGCTTTCGTGCTGCCTGAAAAACAAACCCACAAAGTGAACTGTATAAGAAACTGTTTATAGTGTTATAATACACAAAAGCCATGAATATCTTGCAAATTATATCCTTAAAAACGGTGATTAGTGATGATCAGTTATAAACGGTGAGTAGTGATGTTATTTTTTGTCATATGACTCACTAAAACTTGTGTATTATAAAGTACCCCTTGTTGGAAAATATGAGGATATTAGAAGTAACCTCGGAGTTCCATGACCTGTATGTAAGGAATAAACTTTACCCTGGTGGTCCAGTGGCTGTCCCTGGTGGTCTAGAGGGCGGTGGAGTCCCCCGCCATGTCTCCAGGGGGGCCGCCCGCTGCATGCATCGTTTCCTCTTCTGTGCCGGCTCTCCCATGGCGCGCGCGGCTGTACACTATTGGGTTTATGCGCCGGGGTGCTGGGTGTACTGGGTTTATGCGCCGGGGTGCTGGGTGTACTGGGTTTATGCACGTACAAGTGCTATTGCTACTTGTACTCTATTGATTTCCTGGTTATTGACCCTTGCTTAGCCTGACTATTCTGAACTCTGTATCCTGACCCTTGCCTGCCTGTTTATCCTGAACACTCCTAGCTGACCTTTGCCTGTCTGACTATTCTACGCTCTCCAATCCTCATTCAGGCCTGTCTGACTATTCTACGGTCTCCAATCCTGATTCCGGCCTGTCTGACCATTCTAACTCTTAGCTCGTCCAGAACCTGTAGCTTGGCTCCTCTCTTAGTAAGACCTGGCGGCATCCAATTGTCCGAGGGGTCCTCCCGAGGTGAAAAGGCGGCTGTTAAAGGCAGAAGCAAGAGCCGAGACCAGGGAGCTTAGCACTGGTTCTGGATTTAGGGTGCCGTTCGTGACACATATGCTATATACATCTGTACCACATTTGTTTAAGCTCTCTGAAATACACACTGACCTTACAACAAATATTGTATATTTTGATATTGTATATTTTAGACACTTACCTCTTGTTTAATGAAGATATTTATTGCAGTGTTGGATATTAAGGAACATACCCTGACAAGAAAATGTTCCAGTATTTGCATTTTTCCTAAATAAATAAGGATATTCAGAAAATGAAAGATGCTCTTATGCACTTGCTTAAATAGAACTTGCTTTTAACCTGTATATTTGGAATGCAGTAAAATGCATAATTTTGCATTATATTAAACCCTCTTCTAAAATCTGACAGAATATATAAACAAACATAATGTGCATAATAACATGTCAGTGTAAGGATTAATACCTATTTTGTACACCAAAATGTCAGCAACATTTCTCTCATTACAATAAAATGGCATGATTTCAAAGATTTGCATTGAGATTAGCTACGGCTTGAGGATTCACTGAAACCAAATCTTGCAAAATCTCAGCTGATTAAGGGTAAGTTGCCTCAGTGAGGCAACTTCGGGCGACTATAGAAAACGCATGCCGCGTGTGCTAAATCTCAGGCGACTTTTCTTATATAGCCTATGGGAAAACACGCTGAGGCAGTTCAGGGAGATAGTCGCTCAGAAGACGAGGCGATTAGTTGCCAGCCGACAAAATCTCTCAGAATCTCCTTGTGAGGCCTTACCCTAAGAGTTTTGGAAATACGGCATCCGTTCTATAGTAAAACAATCACTTACCTTCACTGCTGTGGTCATGAATGAGCTAAAAGACAAAATGTAATAAAATCAGCATTGCATAGTTTCTTCTTTAGACTGCTCTAACACTGTAAGAGGATAGATATTTTGTTTCTATTGCTCTGGGAAATAGATTATAAACCTAACACAAATTAATGACAAACTCGGCTCTAGAAGCTCTCCAACTGTTTTTTTTTTTTGCTTATTTTTTGAAGTGTAATTATACAGCCTAAGTGCCACTGTCCCACTAAACAGATTGTCCTTTTATCCCTTTTGGTATGTATATATGACTGCGCACATTCATACACAACTTCCCCCAAACCTTTAAAAGACAGTATAGGAAGATAAAGTTACATACCATAACAACATCAAAAAAATCTTCAGCAAAGTTGATCATTGTTTCATTTTTCTGTTTTTCGCCATAAGCAAAAAGATCTGTTGACTTTTCAAACCAAATAATCATGTAAAAAAAAATAAAAGATTACTTGAAACACCAGAAGTGTATATTATTTGTTATACAAATGACTCAATTTTCTTTCTCTAAGGTAAATGACCCAAGGTGCTACTGTCATCTGCATTTTGTCACGGGTACAAATTGGCAAAAAAATACCCTGCCATAGACAATACTACAAACTGTCTTTATATTATATATTGAAATTACGCAATCGATCAAAAATCTGCTCTACCGTAGACAACTAATTTCCTGAAAATGCTTTCCCGCAAGCATTAATGGAAATTACCAGTGAAACAATGGGTTACCAATGCAGTACATATGTTTTACATCAATGATGGTGTTAAAGCATTTTCAGGGGTTTAGCTGCCCATGGTAGAGTAGGTTTATAGCTCTTTGTTTGTCATCATCTTCCTAAAAGTAATGAAATTTATGCACAACAAGGTACAGCATGGAGACTTTAAATGGAGCTGGTAACTTTGAACACACTATGAACAAAACAAAGACTAACCAACACCAGACTTTGGATCAAATTATAATGTGCATACGAGCTATAGTACAGATATCACGGCTAGATGGAGCTTGTAGCAAAAAAATAGATACTTATCTTCTCAACAAGTCCCTGTTTTACGGAAGCAGTCAGCCATTCCTCATTATTTAATGTCATACAGCTGGCAAATTTGTGTATTACATTTAGAACCAGTGATGCTTCCTTTACTTCCCTGTTATCAAGCTCCTAAACACAGAAGCATAAACAGTTATTAGCATTTCTGAACTACTGTGACCTGAGGTTGATCATTTATTAATCCGATTCTCAGCTTCTTACAATTTGTTTAAATCAATGTCAACCCAGTCTGCTCTCACCTACTATCGGGACAAATATCCTTCCATTTTGTCTGAGGGGTAATATTATGTTTAATATGATATAATATTTATATTATATTTAATATTATTTTTTCTTGTAGTGGGAGACAGTGGAACGCAAGAAATTCATATTATATATAAGGGACAGATTTATCAAAATATGAGCTCACCAAGAAAAACTCATCCACTTTCTATTCATCCCTATAGGGTTTTTGGAAGTTTATCAATAGCTAATATAGTTCACCATTTGATAAACACACTTCTTAAATCCCATAATGAATAGAAAGTGAATGAGGTTTAAATTAACCTCACATTTTGATAAAAATGCCCCTAAGTATATATATTGTATAGAATACTAAATGCACAGGGAGATGGGAATAGTTTTGTGTTGTTTAATAAAGGAGGAGGCCCAGGAGGGAAGTGTGCTAATAATCAGGGACAAATACAAGATTCCTCTGCACTCAACCCATTATCAATATATTTAAGACATTTTCTGCATACAGCTAAAAAAAAATGCCGTACCCCTTAAACAAAACAGTCCATATAATGCAATATATTTAAGCTGGCCAACTACATCAAAGATATGGGATGACTTTGACGTAGTTGGCCAGCTTAAATATATTGCAATATATGGACAAACAATCCCTGTTTTGTTTAAAGGGTAAGGCATTTTTCAGTTGCAGTATGCACAAACTGTCTCTGTCTTAAATATATTGATAATGGGTTGAGTGCAGAGGACTCTTGTATTTGTCTATATGTATTTTGTGGTCACAGCCTCATTGCACCCCCGCCTAATGGTTTTAAAAATTTGTGGTGAGCACAACTTTCCCTTGTTTCTAATAATCAGGTACTCATGGGGAGGCGCCTCTAACTAAGCATTGCTCAGTGATTTTTTTTAGGTGGCCCTGAAGACTCCTATTCCTACAAAGCCATGCACAGACTCCAGTGAGGAATGGAGTCTTGGCTGGAGGATAGAGGACTACCAATACATGTACAATGTTTTAATGGCATGAATAGTCAGGGGAAGTAACAAGGAGAATCGAAAGAGACAGAGACACACACTGCTTTAATACTAAATATATTTACAAGTAAAGCAAGAGCTAATTTAGGCAGCACTTCAGCCCAGGGTAATGGGTACCTTATACACAAAATAATGTCGTCAAAAAATTGATATGCATTAGGCAAACTTAAAGGGGTTCTACACCCAAATATTCTTTTAAGGACATTGAAAAAGCAACTTTGTACTATACATTCATTGATAAAATATGTGAATTTAAAATTATTTGTAATTGCTGATGAAAGTAGGAAGGTATAAATAAATACTGGTATTAATTGCAATTATATTCACAAATCCCTTTAAAAACACTGAAAATGTTTCAGCTCTGTAAAATGTAAAGTTTCTTTGAATTAAAGGGGTGGTTCACCGCTAAGTTAACTTTTAGTACGTTATAGAATTCCAAGTCACTTTTCATTTCGTCTTCATTCTTTACTTTGATTTCTTATGATTCTTTCCAGCTTTTAAATAGAGGGTCACTGAACCCATCTAGTAACAAATGCCCTGTAAGGCTACAAATTTATTGTTATTGCTACTACTACTACTCATCTTTCTATTCAGGGTCTCGGCTGTTCATATTCTAGCCTCTTATTTAAATCAATGCATCGTTGCTAGGTTAATTATGATCCTAGCAACCAGATTGCTGAAATTGTAAACTGGAGAGCTGCTGAATAAAAAGTTAAATACCTCCAAAACCACAAATAAAAATGGGACCTGGATTTTACAATTGAGTGCTGTTCTTAGATCTACCAGGCAGCTATCTGGTTACCTTCCCATTGTTCTGTTGTTAGTAGGGATGCACAGAATCCAGGATTCAACCTTTTTAAGTAGGATTTGGATTTGGCCGAATCCTTCTGCCCGGCCAAACCGAATCCTAATTTGCATATGCAAATTAGGGGCGGGAGGGAAATTGAGTGACTTTTTGTCACAAAACAAGGAAGTAAAAAAAATTTCCCCTTCCCACCCCTAATTTGCATATGGATTCAGGGGTTCGTCTAAATCCAAAATAGTGGATTCCGTGTATCCCTACCTGTTAGGCTGCTGGGGGAAAAGCGAGGGAGGTGATATCACTCCAACTTGCAGTACAGCAGTAAAGAGTGACTGAAGTTTATCAGAGCACAAGTCACATGACTGGGGGCAACTGGGAACTGACAATATGTCTAGCCCCATGTCAGATTTCAAAATGAAATATAAAAAAAATGCTCTTTTTTGAGAAATTGATTTCAGTGCAGAAGTCTTCTGGAGCAGCACTATTAACTGATGCATGTTTTCCCATGACGATATCCCTTTAAGAAGTTATAAAGTCAGATTTCCAGTATGATGATTTAGGCAATTGTTCTGTCCTCACTCACTGCTAATTCATGTAATAGCAGATAACATGTTATCCGACCAGAAATGGAGCAGTGATTCACTGAATGTGCGTAATAACAGGTCCTGCACTAATGTCCTATCCAAGCACAGAAACCTTTTCCCATGTCTTTTACGACAAACATATATTTTAGCACAAATTTGTCTTTAACTTTAATAAATTGTCACAGACGTCCGTTTAAAACCCCAGAGTGGAGACATCAGTGAACTAATGGTTGAGGATTAATAGGTAGCAGCATATAATTTACACCCCTTCTGACTCCCACTAATTGACTAAGTTTGAATCTGCAGAATAGAACACCAGCGTAATAAGTAATAAGTGACGCATGGGGGACTGTTACACTTACTGAGTGCAGCTATCTCAAAAGAGCACCTAATACACTTACACTTAAAACTTACAGGTAGACAAAAGAGCTAAGTATATTCTGTATTGCAATTTTTTTTCTTCAGATGCTACAGAATGTTGTATTTGTGGCAATAAGACCAGTCACTGTAATGTGCAAATGGGCAGATGATGAAAAGGATTAAAAAAATGCTTGTAATTTTATTTTCTATTGCATCTCTCAGGATTGTGTTCTATAAACAGCAGCCGAACAAAGGTACTGTGTCTGACTATTATATCTGAAAAATATACTAATCCTTTTGTAATTGAATGGGATATACCTACCCATATAATAATGTAAATTTGTTCTTCTGAGCAGTTTTGCAAATAAGCAGTAGTAATCTTTTTTTCTTTTAAATTTAAAGGAGAAGGTTAGCTACTGAGGCATTTTTTTGCCAATAGATTAGCTGCAATAGTGCAAGCTGGAATGCTATATTTATTCTGTAGAATGAAAAGCTGTTTGTTTAGGATAGCAGCTGCAGTATTAGCTTGGTGTGACATCACTTCCTGCCTGAGTCTCTCCCTGCTCACTTATAGCTCTGGGCTCAGATTACAGCAGAGAAGGGAGGGCGGGGGGGGGAGAGAAGCAAACTGAGCATGCTCACGCCCAGGGCAAGGAGGTTTAAGTTGAAGGCAAGAAGTCTGTATCAGAAGCCCATGTGTACACAATAGAAGGAAAGAAATGCTGTGTTTCTTTTGACAGAGGACTTTGAGGGTTTACTGGTATATTTAGGTATATTTAGGTGGACCTTTCTGATAAGGCTTAAGGTGGGCATACACGGGCCGATAAAAGCTGCCGACAGACAGAGTCGTTAGCTTATTGGCCTGTGTATGGGGCCCCCTGACGGGCTTCCCCGATTGAGATCTGGCCGAAAGTCGGCCAGATCTCGATCGGATGGGACAAAAAATCCCGCCGCATCTGTTCGTTGATGCGATCCGACCGCCCGTTCCCATTCGTTAGGATCCAATCATTGGGACCTAGGGCCCACGATCGGATCAGCCCGATATTGCCCACCTCACGGTCGGCATATCGGAGAGATCCGCTCGTTTGGCGACATCACCTTCTCCTTTAATGAATTTGCAACAAAAGCACCCTCTGCTGTTCTGTCCAATAACAGCAAAATCATGATTAACAGATGTAGAAAGCATTAGGTTTTTGGGTTCTTTCCTGACCCACCATAACAAAATATTATGAAATTTAAAAAAAAATGTGTCCCTTACTAGAGAATCTGTGCACCACCCACTAGGGAATGTAGAGGGATTTCCAATCCATCTCTTTATATTGGAACAAAGTGAAAAGGGGTTTTCTTTCAATTTGTGGAATCGTGTATGTATGTGTAAATATATATATTTGGGACCTGTGGGGTTTTAGATAACGTTTGCAGATAAGGGATCGTATACTAGTATTTATTTTCAGAAATTCAAATACATAAAACCATGTCATAAAGTGGTGTCTATATACAGTAATTTTAAGTTATATGAGTTAGTATATGTCCCCTTTAACTCTCAAAGTGTTTACAACAAATGGCTATATCCTACATCAGTGGCTTAACTAGATATTACTGGGCCCACGGCAAATAAATTTTAGGGTTCCCAATATATCCAGAGGTTGTCCTTTTTTACCAATATATGTTGAAATTGCTCATTAATTAGAGCCTCATGGGACCCCCTGTACCTCATGGGCCCCCTGCAGCCGCAGGGTCTGCTTCCTCTGTAGTTACGTCCCTGGAAGTGTCCTAACTACATATTACTGGACCCCACACCAAATTCAATTTAGGGCCCCCAAAAATCAATAAGTTGGCCTTTTCTACCAAGGTAAATTAAAATTGATCTTTAATTATAGCCTCTCTGGGCCCCCTACACTCCTGGGCCCCCTACAGTCCTGAGCCCCCTGCAACCGCAGGGTCTGCTTCCTCTGTAGTTACGCCCCTTTCCTACATGCTGCTAGCTGCCATCTTACACTATAAAAAACAAGTGTCCGGGGTGTTAGTGGCGATTTCATTAGAAAATAATTTTGAAAAAATACAAAAACATAAAATCCCACATATTAAATATACCCATTCATTATAATTCAATAAAATACAAATGGCATATAAGAAAAAGGGCAAATCCTTGGCTGAAACTGATGTCATGCGAAGAATCAAATATGAAAACGGCTAAAGTCAAAGTGAATGACCTATGTACCAATATCCAGCTGGAGAGTTTAGAGCTATTATGACATTGCCATAAAAAGCAGGAATGTGAAACAACAGATGTAACTTAATTACAGTTTGAAAGCTGCTAATTTACCCTGCATATCAGTTTGTCAAGTTTTCCAAGGAGGAATTTGCTGCATTTCTGGGATGCGCCAGCACAAGATTCACTCAGCAAAAATGCTTTTAGGGGTCGAAGGTCTGGTCCTCTTGTCCTCAAGGCATGGTCGATATTTACTTCTAACTAAAAACATACAAAAGAAAATTGCTGGTTTGTTTAATTGTGCATTCAAAAATGGCAGTGCTTTAATGGTTGTATAGTGTAGAAAAATGAACCCTTTATTAATCAATTTACTTAAATATCAATCCCTTATTTGGGTTAAATTTCAAGATTCATTAGTGCTATATGATTCGACTCTAAATTAAACAAGGAAAATTGTGGCAACTATATATTTTACTATTGTATCCCCAAAAGTGACCAAACAATTATAATCTGTTATCCGTTGTTTATAATCAACAATTAATTAATTAAACCTCCTTCAAATAATTGAGGTGTCTAACGTGCAAGTGCTTAAATCAATAAGGGCCCTTACTCACAGGCGTTTGAAGCTGCACTCCCCTGCATTCTGGTTTTATGTGTTCAGCCGCAGGGGAGCGCAGGAGTAGACGCTGTTGGGACGCAGCATGTTGCATTTTTCCTGCGTTCCGCACTTACATGCGTCTGTTTGAGTACAGCCGCATTGAAAAGAATTCATCGCGTCTACTCCTACGCTCCCCTGTGGCTGAATGCATAAAATCAGAACGCAGGGGAGCGCAGCTTCAAATGCCCGTGAGTAAGGGCCCTAAATAATTCATTAAACTTTAATCCTTAATTCTAAAGTGGCTTGTGCTAATGTTTGTCGATCAACAATCCACAATAAATTAGTGCAATTGATTACCCTCCTTCAATTAACTATCTAAGGTACCTATGCTCAAATCCATAAATGATTCATTGAACTTCAATCCTTAATCCTAAAGTGGCTTGTGCTGATAAATTATTTAATAGTAATTAACCAATCCTTAAATCAATTGTCATACAGCTCAATTCATTATAAAAGTAGGAAGATTAAATAAATAGATGGTGGAGTTGTCCCAAGAAACTATTTAGGTCACAAATCTGCTGTACAGTAACCTACCTGAGATTCATGTGTGGGAGGCATCATGAGGATGATATTACCACTGAGAACTAGAAAAACAATAGGTACAAATGCAAGCAGCAGTTATTGATCAGGAGGCCACAAGAACGTACCAGGTACATGACTAGAATCAAAAACAGGCGCAGAGTGATTTTGCAACTAGGTGTTGTGCTCTATTTTGCACTTGATCCTGATAAATACATTTGCGTTCAGCAGCTCTGCATTCATAATGGGTTGGTTGAAGGAGAGCTGGCTTCTGCTAGACTGTTTTCAAGAGTCGGAAGCAGGAGTGTAAAAAAAAAAGGATAAAAAACGTAATGAATTGAAAAAAAATGTAAATACATGTATATTTGGAAGTTGTTTATAATTATATTTTCTTTAAAAAAAACATCCCCTTAAAGGACAAGAAGGTCCCAATTCACTGGGGAGTGTAAAGTATATTACCAGGGCCAATGCAAGTTTTTGGGAAAAACTGCACCACCATCTTACCAGTCTCTCCTAGAGCTAAACCAGCTCACGCTTTAGGGCAGGACAACATGGCCGATTCAGCCACAATCCGATGCGCTGCGCAAAATCGCAGGCGTCACGTCGGATGCGACGGAAACAAGGTAACTAATGGCAGTCTCGGATCGTGTCGCATTGTTGATGCAACAAAACTGTTGGATGCAGACGCAGCATGCAGCGTCTGCATCCGACAGTCGTGATGCGTCACATCAATGCTGCGACAAAATGCGACAATTGAATTACTTACCTTATTTCTGCCGCATCCGACGTGACGCCTGCGATTTGGGCAGCGCGTCGGATCGTGGCTGAATCGGCCATGTAGTCCTGCCCTTAAGCTTAGCAATTTATTTCACTGGGGTTGCCATACAATTTTGCACCCCACAATGAATTAGGCTTACCCTGTTTTCAGTGGTACTTAATTTTTATTCTAAAAAATACACAAGTCAGGTAGTTGATAAGATTATTTTCAATACAAATGTGACAGCAACACAGAATAATTTAACTTTTGGCTCTTTGTATTAAAGTGGACCTGTCACCCAGACATAAAAAGCTGTATAATAAAAGTCCTTTTCGAATTAAATATGAAATCCAAATTCTTTTTTTTTTATTAAAGCATTCATAGCTGTTGTAAGTTCATTTAAAAATCTCTGCTGCCAATCAAATATTGCCAGCCCCTCCTCTATGCCTTAGGCATAGAGGCGGGGCAAGCAATTACTTTCACTTTCCATTCAGCACTAGATGTCACTGCTCTCCCCACATTTCCCCAGTTCTCTTAATCATTTAATTGTGTAGTCAGGGCATGGGGATGGACATCAGGTCCCCCATTCTGGTGCACAAACAAGATTCTGAGATGATGCAAGGCTTGCCTTAATAACAGTGTCCACAAAATGGCTCCTGCCTGCTTGCTATAATTAATAACTTATATTTAGAGTTCCACAGATTGAAGGAAACAAGATTCAAATCATTTATGTAGTGTAATGAATGTTCATTTTGCTTGACCAAAATGATAAAATAGGATTTGGAATATTTTTTTTGGATGACAGGTCCCCTTTAAATGTGTCAGATTAAACAGGACAAATGGTTCATTTATTGCACTACACCTCATTTTTAAATTCAAAGGGTACGTATTACAGTACACACCCCAAACGTCCCATGAGTGCCTGAATTCAGTGTCTGCATTTAAATAAGCTATATGTATATATAAAGAACCCTGGCACTTAGAAGCACTGTGCCTGGGTACAGTCCACATACTAACAGATGCCCAAATGTTGAAGGAAATCTACATTCACAGGTATTATCTTGATAAAAAAAAAATTAATTCAAAGCCAACCTTTTGGCTGTCACAGCAGCCTTTCTTACCTTCAGAAACACTGGTGTAACTATAGGCCATCATTTAATGCAAAGCGCTGCTTAATAAAACACTGACAGCAACGTTTTAATGTGTTTTATAGTAATTAGAGTATAATGTATTGTTGCTCTGCACTGGTACAACTGATGTATGTGGTTCAGAAATTCTACTATAGTTTATACAAACAAGCTGCTGTGTGTAGCCATGGGGAGAGCCACTCAGAGCTGAAAAAGGAGAAAAGGCACAAGTTACACAGCAGATAACAGATAAGCCCTGTAGTGTACAATGAGATTCTACATATCTTATTTGGTATGTACTGTGTATACTGTGCTTAAATTGCTGCCAGGCTAAAAATCTATTTAATGTTCCTAAAGTTGTAACTAAAACCCCCTGTTTTTGAACGTATGCACACTCGTATGAATACTGAATTACTAGTGAAACAGGTAAAGCCAAACAATTAGATCAGCACAATTTGGTCCAGCAAGTAGGAGGCAGAATAAGGCAAATGTCTATAACCAGCTTTAGGAACTACACACACCCTGGCATTTACACAGCCAGGCACCCCCACTGATTCACACAATCAGGCACCCAAACTGAATCACACAACCAGGCACCCACACTGATTCACACAATCAGGCACCCACTCAGACAGGCATCCACACTGATTCAAACAACCAGGCACCGACAGAGACAGGCACCTACACTCATTCACACAATGGGGCACCCACAGACACAAGCACCATCGCTGATTCACACAATTAGGCACCCACACTGATTCATGCAATAAGGCACCCACAGAGACATGCACCAATTCTGATTCACACAATCAGGCACCCACAATGATTCACACAATCAGGCACCCACAGAGACATGCACCAATTCTGATTCACACAATCAGGCACCCACACTGATTCACACAATCAGGCACCCACTCAGACAGGTACCCAAACTGATTCACATAACCAGGCACCCACACTGATTCAAACAGCGAGGCACCCACACTGATTCAGACAGACACCCACACTGATTCACACAACCAGGCACTGACAGAGACAGGCACCTACACTCATTCACACAATCGGGCACCCACAGAGACAAGCACCATCGCTGATTCACACAATTAGGCACCCACACTGATTCACGCAATAAGGCACCCACAGAGACATGCACCAATTCTGATTCACACAATCAGGCACCCACACTGATTCACACAATCAGGCACCAACAGAGACAGGCACCCACACTGATTCACACAATCAGGCACCAACAGAGACAGGCACCCACACTCATTCACACAATCAGGCACCCACAGAGACAAGCACCATTGCTGATTCACACAATCAGGCACCCACACTGATTCACACAATCAGGCACCAACAGAAACAGGCACCCACAGAGACAGGCACCTACACTCATTCACACAATCCGGCACCCACAGAGACCAGCACCATCGCTGATTCACACAATCAGGCACCCACACTGATTCACACAATTAGGCACCAACAGAGACAGGCACCCACGCTGATTCACACAATCAGGCACCCACACTCATTCACACAATCAGGCACCCACAGAGACAAGCACCATCGCTGATTCACACACTCAGGCACCCCCACTGATTCACACAATCAGGCACCCACACTGATTCACACACTCAGGCACCCCCACTGATTCACACAATCAGGCACCCACACTGATTCACACAATCAGGCACCCACACTGATTCACACAGCGAGGCACCCACACTGATTCACACAGCGAGGCACCCACACTGATTCACACAATCTGGCACCCACAGAGATAAGCACCATCACTATTTCACACAATCAGGCACCCACACTGATTCACACAGGCACCCACAGAGACAAGCACCATCGCTGATTCACACACTCAGGCACCCACACTGATTCTGATAAGTTGTCCCCATAGAAACACACAAGCAGGCAGCCACAAACCAGCCTCTCTCACATACCCACACCTGACACCCCAAATTACCACAAAGCAACTTCTTTTCCCACCATGCACTGCTCCTTTCTATGAACCTAAATCAGAAACTGTGCAATGGATCAGTTATATTCATATTGATTTTAAAGCCAAATAAATGACCGATTGCTTTAGCTCGGTTCCCTGTCACTCATAAATAACAGCCTCATTTTAGGCAAAGGTCTTACTACTATTATATATATAAATGTACATATACACACGCGAATGTGCTGCTGAGGAACAAACATCCACTCCCTATAATATCTCAACTAGAACCGTGACTGACAGGATCATATCTTCAATTTGACTTCCCGCCTCCTCCTCCTCCGCCTCTCACCCAGCTCCTCCCCCCTGCACTCTTTGAGCTTACCCGTCTTACTGTCCAATCAGCTTCGGCCTGACACTGCGCAGATTCCCACTCATCCCAGCATCTCCCCCCTGCACTGTTTGAGCTTACCCGTCTTACTCTCCAATCAGCTTCAGCCTGACAATGCGCAGACTCTGTGTGGAAGGAGCGAGACTGCTCAGCAGACTGTAATGGCGGCAGTCCTCAGCTTTATGATTGTCATTAGGATATGACAGTTCTCTGCGTCCAGTTTTCATTACATTTAATGGTTTTTAAATTATGTTTTACTGAACACAGCTGGGTCTGTCAGTCCAGGGGGTGGGGCATGACAGATTTTTTTAGCAATAGACACCCTTTAAACATCTTTATACTTTTTACTTTTAGTACAGTATTCAAATCCAATTGCATTTAGCCTACATTTTTTTTTTATTTCCTGTGGGGGTTTGTTTTTTAAACATATTTTCAAAAATATATTTTATAATTACATTTTATTTTGTATTTTAAGACTCTCTGCCCTGAAAATGTAACTGCTATCCGGTTGCTAAATTACCCTAGCAACCAAGTGACAGTAGGACAGGGCCTGGAAAGAAACGTAAAGCCATTGAAAAATAAATGTATAGGAACATTGATCCCTCACAGCCCTAGGCCCGGGCTTTGGTGGTATTTCCACAAATCCTATCATAAAATGTTTCTACCCTTTAGCATACCTCCCAACAATTTGGTAATAAAAAGAGGGACACATTTTTTTTTTCGCACCTAGCGCAGCAAATTTTTTTAACCACGCCCCTTTGTGTGGCCACACCCCCTAATTATCATGTCATTTTACAAAATTTGACAGGTTATGAAAGTTTGAAAATATTTCTCCTTATCTAAACTGTTTTTTTATGTCTCAAAATTGTTACAAAGTATCTTATTTGCACCTGTTAGCTGTTCTGTGCTCTCTGCTAAAAGCCAATTAAGTGAGAAACTATGTTTCTTTTTCTGGCTGTTCAGTGCAGAGAAAATAGGGACTTTTCAGTACAAATGAGGGACTGCAGGTCGAGCTGTCAAAAGAGGGACTGTCACTCCGAAAAAGGGACAGTTGGGAGGTATGTCTTTAGTAAGGTGAAGGGACTTTTTTTGTATTTTTTTTAAATTAATTTCCAAAGTTTTCAAATAAAATACTGTGTGGAGCAGACTGATCAAAGCTAAATATGGCCATACACGGGCAGATTAAAGGAGAATTCAACCTGTGTGGAAAAAAACTCTTACCCCCCACCCCAGGTAGATCCCCATCCCTCCAGGCTAACTACCCCCCGGGGAAATGCCCCATACTTTGTACTTACCCCTCGGCGCAGATTCTTCCAGCGAAGTTCCACATATTCATCTTCCGAGTCCTCGGTGCGCTGACTGGGAGATCGGCAATGTCGCAAACCGGCATGCGCAGAAATACCGATCTCCCAGTCAGTTTACAGAGGTGTCGGAAGATGGATATGTGGAACTCCGCTGGAAGAATCTGAGCTGAGGGGTAAGTATAAAGTATGGGACATTTCCCCGGGGGGGGGGGTAGTAAGCCAAGGGGGGGCAGGGAGGGAGGTCTACCTGGGGTGGGGGTACGGGGATTTTTCCCACAGGTTGAATTCTCCTTTAAAGCTGCAATATTGGTCTAAAGCTTAGAGTTAGACCAATGTGTGGGGCTTCCGACGGCTCTCCCCAATTGATATCAGGCAAAAAATCAGGCAGATATCAATCGGGCAGGTTTGATTTTTTTTTTTCCCTGCAATCAAGGACCGCATTGGTTAGTTGATGCGGTCCTACGACCTGTTGGCGTCCATTTCCTTCGTAGGACTGAACGTTCGGATTAACACAATATCGCCCGGCCGATGGTGGGCCTATCGGGGAAAGATCCACTCATTTGGCGACCTTATCGTGTATGGCCACCTTTACTGGCAGATTGGTTTTAGGGTCAGGGCACACTCTCAGATTCGGGGAGATTAGTCGCCCTGAGACAAATCTCCTCTTCTTCGGGGCGACTAATCTCCCAGAACTGCCTCCCGCCTGCAGATACATGCTGAAGATTTGGCCCCTTATACCGACTTGGCAGCTTCATGTATGGGCCTAAAAGCTTCCCTGACAGATATCATCCCCACAAGATATCTATTGGGCAGGTTTGAAAATCTTGTCAGACAAGCAATGTGGTTCTCTCCTGATGTGCCTTAATCTGCCTCCATTATGATCTGTCTGCACTTTAGTGGCCAAAGCGGTCAAAGATCCACAGACTTTTGCCTGATTTAAAGACTTATTTGCAGTGACAAATCAATTTCCAGTTTAGCGGGTTTGCTTTCCAGTATACTTGCTGAATACAAGAAAATATTTTCCACACAAAGGAATATAATCTGATTTTAATTTAAAAAAAAAAAAGTCCAGTACCTCAGTGCAAACAATTAATAACAAAGTGTTTATCCATGTATTTAATATTTCAGTATATTTAGTAAATTGTTAGACTGAAAAGATATTTGCCTTTATATTAAAAAAATTAAATATCAGGTAATTGCATCTTTTATATTTCCTAGAGCATTTAATCTTCTATTCATTTAAAGCGGGACATGTTTCCAAGCTTTACTATCAACGTCCAGCAAAACAGTGTATTAATATAATGATGTCCTCAGCGCTAATGGTAATTATTTAACAATCTTTCACAGACCAAATACATTTGCAGCGGTCCTTCGCTCAAAAATTATTTTGCATAATGAAAGAGCATATAATTCAAAGTAACTCTTCAGTATAAATAGAATGTTTTTTGCAACGTTGAGTGGTGTTTGGGTTATCAGACCACTTGAAAATTCAAGCACACATCTAGAAAACTAAGCTAGAATTGATTTAAATTCAGTTTGAATGCAGCCTTGCATTATGCGTTTATTAGAAGTGTCCCTGAAATGTTCAAGTGATCTGGTTATCTTACATTAAATACACTGAAGTTTTTTTCAGTTAATGTATATTGGATATTGCTTGGGTGGAGGACCCCTTTAATTTTGTCTAATGCATATGTAGTTTTGATTAGGCATATCCAATGAGCTACTCCAGGTATTTTTGAGATTTGAGCTCATGTATCAACCAAGCCTACGTCATCAGGTGATAATGATCCAGTTCTGGATTTTTTAAGCCTAATTTCTCTTCACTCTAAACGGGAACATGAACTAAGGTCTCAGAAGTACCTGGAATAGATCCTTATCATCCTAATAACATGGGGTTAGTAGATGTTTATGCATAGGTAGTGATTAGCAGATCATTTTTTTGGGCAAAATTACAGCCTTTACACTTTCCCCACAAATTCATCTGAAAAAACACATGATGTTATGCTAAGAACTAAGGTGCCGAAGGTTGCCTTTCCCTTAGTAAAGAAGTGTTTCTTGTGTGAAAGGCCATGTGTAAGACTCACAAATACATATATATATATATATCTATATATCTATATGTATATATATATATATATCTATATATATATATATATATATATATATATATATATATAT
Source organism: Xenopus laevis (assembly GCF_017654675.1). NCBI lineage: Eukaryota > Metazoa > Chordata > Amphibia > Anura > Pipidae > Xenopus > Xenopus laevis. The sequence goes on along the minus strand of NC_054388.1, from coordinate 14,706,434 downwards.
ATATATATATATATATATATATATATATATATATCTATATATATAGGAGTCAGGAAGGATTTTCTCTGAGGCAAATTGGAGAGGCTTTAGATGGGGTTTTTGCCTTCCTCTGGCTCAACTAGCAGTTAGGCAGGTTAAAAAAAAAACAAACGGTTGAACTTGATGGACGTGTGTCTTTTTTCAGCCTGACTTACTATGCTACTATGAGTTGGATAGGAAAATCTATATTTTGCCTTTATTGAACTGTTAAAGCTGAAACTTAATGCAAACTGCATTGCTGTATCTACAAAGTATTTTATATTTTTTTCTCACTCCAAACTGTCAGACCAATTTGGTACTTAATTGTAAGTGTAGCCCTTAATTTGCCATAACTTTTTTGACACTTTCTGGCACACAATTGTGTTGCCAATATGTATCATCCTGACTTCCATACTTATCTGAAACACTTATATTGTATGCATGATTAATAAAATATGCAAATATGAGTTCAGATATATATTTGTTTTGTTTTGCCCATACAATAGGCTGTTGCATATCTAGGTGACTGTATTTACAATGTATACAGTGCCTACTTTAAGAACTGTGTTTGTCTCAGGTGCAGTAACCGATCACTGCAATACTGGCAAAGTATTGGCAAATGCATCCTGTCCCATTTACATTGCAATACTTACAGGCAGTGGGAGGTGCAACACCTGAACAAGGTACTACTTTTGACCACAGGTACAAAGTGCACTAGAATCAGTAACATCAGAGATTGTACATTACTAGTAAAAAAGATAAATGATTGCATATATTTCCATGTTCTTTTCTGTGCAAATACCAAACATAATACTATAGCAATACATTAATTATTGTGCCAGTGACCAAAACAGTTCTCTTCAGTTGGAAAAGCCTCAGATGAGCACACATGGACCACAATACTGGTAGGTCTGCCCAATTTTACGCAATCACCACTATCCTGTAACTTCTAGTTAGGTCTCTACACGATCAGCTACATTGTAAAACTTAAAGTGCACTGCTGTCTTTTCTAGTGCAATATTTGTCATGTTAAAGTAAAAATGGAATATAATCTTAAGCAACTGCCAAACATCAAAACATTCATTTCCAGTAGTTTTAACATTCTTTGTAAATGTAATTGCTGCAGAAAGCAGTACATGTACTGGTGATACTAACTTATGAGGCAATATAGCAGAAGCCTCATTAACATTCCTGGGAAAGCCTCAGCACCAATTCTGCTTTCAATGACAGTAACAAAGAATTTCAAAACTATTGAAAATGTTTAATTAAACAATTAAAAACTATTTTGGAAAACATGCTTAGAATTACATTTTCTTTTATTAGGCATGAAAATAATTTATGGATGAAGATCCCCTTCAAAGGCAATGGCACGTGCTACGAGCTTGGGTATGTTGACTTCTGGGCCCTTTTAAGGTGAGAATCATTTAAAATATATCATGGCACCACCAGTTTAGGCATTCGGATACCATGTTATTAGTGAGAATAAAAATGTTAGGCAAGTCACCCAAAATTGCAGTGTACCATTGCCTCCAAGGGTAGTGGGCCCTGTCAACAAGTAAAACAAAAAAAAATCTGCATGGTTAAACCCCCCAAACCAATCTAGTCATGTGTGAATTGGGCCCACAATTCACCCAAATCCCACGCACCCACTAGCAAGCCTTGTCCCCTTTGAGACCCACCAATCATACCTTTGTCTTGTTTAGGGCCTTCCCTTCACCAGGGTCCACTAACTAAATTAAAGGAACAGTAACATAAAAAAAAAAGTGTTTTAAAGTAATACAAATATAATGCAGTGTCGCCCTGCACTGATAAAACTGCTGTGTTTGTTTCAGAACACTACTATTATTTATATAAATAAGCTGCTGTGTAGCAATGAGGACAGCCATTCAAAGGAGAAAAGGCTCAGGTTACACAGCAGATAGCAGATAAGCTCTATAGAACATAATGGTTTTATCTGTTATCCACTATTTAACCTGTGCCATATGGCCTTTTTTTAATTTCCGCCATTGCTACACAGCAGCTTGTTTATATGAACTATAGTAGTGCTTCTGAAGCAAACAGATCTGTTTTTACCAGTGCAGGGCAACAGTACATGATATTTTCATTACTTTAAATCACTTTTATTTTTTGGTGTTATTGCTAACCTCTGTCCTGCTGTCAGTAATGAAATAAGTGGAACTAGCCTCCCCAGTAACTGAGCACTGACTCTGAACAATGTAGATCACTCAAGACTACAGCTAGCTGCATCATCAGGACAGAGGGTATGTAGCCTGGGCCTCCTTTAACAAAAAGGACATATAGGGGCCCATTCACTAAGTTCGAGTGAAGGAATAGAAGAAAAAATACTTTGAATTTCGAAGTGTTTTTTTTGCTACTTCGACCATCGAATGGGCTACTTCGACTACGACTTCGGATCGAATGATTCTAACTAAAAATCGTTCGACTATTCAACCATTCAATAGTCGAAGTACTGTCTCTTTAAGAAAAAACTTCGAACCCCTAGTTCGCCACCTAAAAGCTACCAAAGTCCCCATAGGCTTGGCTATCTTTTTTTGGTCGAAGGATAATCGTTCGATCGTTGGATTAAAATCCTTCGAATCGTTCGATTCAAAGGATTTAATCGTTCGATCGAACGATTATTCCTTCGATCGTTCGATCGAACTATTTGCGCAAAATCCTTCGACTTCGATATTCGAAGGATTTTAATTCCCCAGTCGAATATCGAGGGTTAATTAACCCTCGATATTCGACCCTTGGTACATCTGCCCCATATTGTTGATATTTTGTCCAGCCTGTACATTCCTAGCATCCTCCATCATTCTTCAACTGCTGGCAGGATGGTGGCAGTCATAGTGCAACAACAACAACTGAAGGCCCACTAGTTGCACATCTCTAACCCCCCCCCCCCCCTTACAGACTGTGTGATCATACTGAAGTATAACTTCACAAACTGGACATCCCTGATTTATATCAATTTTCCACCATGGACATAATCCATTCAGATTGGAATCTATTCTTGCTGTAATGTAAGAGTCCACATGTCTCTTGCCTACAACTAAATATAACTTGCCCCCTTTGCATTAAAAGGTCAATGACTCAGCCTAGTTTCCAAACATGCCAAATGTTCGCTGACCCCCCCTGCAGGTTATCCCGTAGTGAAACAGTAATGGGACAGCAGCCACTGTGATGTTTATTTGTGTATACAACACGGTGTTGCAGGATCAGATGAAGTGAATCCAGCTCTGCTCACTGTCCTTTGGCATTCGGAGAGTATGGCTTCTGTATGTGAAAGTGTAGTTCTTGCCCTGGTTGTTATCCCAGTACTCCTTCTCAGCGACCTGATACCTGATGACAAACTGTATCACTGAGCAAATGTGCTGGAGGAAAGGGGGTATAGGAATGGCAAAAGTGAATACATCCAAGCCACTATTCTCTGCACTGTTCTGCCATGCTGCCTTGGCCTCGTAGTAGTTTTTCCAGTTGGTGAATGTATACCGGACTGAAACACACTTCTCAAAGGCCAGATTGACAACCCACACTGTGCCAGAAATGCCTTTCTCCTCTGAACTTACCACTCGCTCTAAACACACGCACTGTTGCTGCAGCCGATCCAGGAAATCGCCACTGTCTTTCGGCTGCTGGAAATCAGGCTCCAAGTACTGCATGGGGACTTGCAGCTCTTGGCTGCAGCACAGGGCTGAGTTTATGGATAGTCTGGAGAGGACATGCAGTGGGATGGAAGGGTCATCTGCAGAACTGAAAAGTTTAACCTCTGCCAACTCCAAACCAAGAGAATCTACAAACCTGACTTTATGGCATTTGGGCTGGCATTTAACGGCACGCTTTCTTTCAGATGAGCTGGGCAGAGATTTGGTTCTTCGCCGCATAATCGGTCTCAGCTCTGGGTCGCAGCCAGTGTTCATCTTGCTTTGGGCTCGAGGAAGCCGATTAAATCCTTCAGTGGGCCGTGTGAATTTTGTACCTGGTCCCCCTAATCCCTCTGCCAGCTGTGCATTCTGGTACATGTTATTAATGTAACTCAGGCTCCGAGGGATACTGAGCTCCACTTTCTGCTTGCAGCTCTGCGGCATTATGAATGGAGGGAGCTTGTAAGACATCTTTGTATAGGAAAGCTTCTCTGATTGCACTGACCCTCTTATTCCAACAGCATTCCTGCCTTGTGTGCAGCAGCCTTATTTGCCCAGGCTAGGTTTGAATTCAATGAACTCCACTTCCTAATGTCTCGTTAGCAATGCAGGAAGATGAATCCGTCTCTTATAATTCCGGGTTCACCAACAGGAGGGAGTTGGGTGGCACTGCTGCCGGTGACATTCTTCTGCTGCTGCCTGTGACCACTCCCATTGTGCCCTGCAAGCAGAACAATCACAACCTGTGCACCAGCCTGGCACAATCTCTTGAAATCATGTGGATGAATATATGGACGAAGAGCTAACAGAGGCATGTCTTGCTAGCAGAGAGACAGACAGCTTCCCCTGCACTGCCCTTTGCCTGTGTGTGTCTGTTATAAAGTCAATACAAAAGGGTTTCCGCTGCTATCATTTGCTGTCAACAAGGATCAGAACGCCCATTTTTCTGATTGGCCAAGACTCCACTCAGTCATTCAGTTGTGGACTTGCCCTTCATTGACAGCAGTGCTGTAGAACGAGGAAACACCAGTGTTTGGGAAATTTGCATGGGAATATATGTGCTGATGTTAGAGGCTGACACTTTCTATTATGTATAGTACAGTGATCACTGCATCAGTTTGAGCAACATGAGAAACCTAGACTGGCATTGGGGTTTCACTTCTGAAAGGGATTAAAAGCATTTAAACTTGACACCGTCTGTCTGTTTCCAGCAGCAGCTGCACTAAATGGATTTAAATGTCAAAAGGCATACGTGTAGTACGCCTATACCTTGTGACATTTAAACCTATTTATGGCAGCTATCTACCATCAATACTATAAATGAAATTGTAACAGGATTGTTGCAGGAGTCGTGACCCATGATGCTTTGCAATGGCCATGCCAATCCAGTAGCTGCTAGGATGGACGGGAGGAGCTACCCCTTCTATTTACTCCCATCACATCGAATTTCAACTGTGACATCAAGACAAACAGTGTCAGGGTGACTGTAGCTAACGGAGACAGGCAGAGGAGCAGAATTAGAGCTGCTTTATAGAGCAGCCTCCGCATTCCACCTGGCGCAGGCATTGTGCTCCTCTGAAGGCACAGCAATAAGGCATTGGATAGAGGAGGTGCCATTCCAGTTTATAAATAGGAAAGAGCCAATGGGATAATGTCTGATCTCTTGGAGGATTTCACGCTTTTCCCTTGCCACGTTTTAGAATGAGAAAGACCAGTCATGCTCACGAAAAACAACACAGAAATGGTAATGTAGGGAATTAAATCTATTATGCCTTCTTCTGTGACAGTGTGTATTAGTCTTATCTCTTGTAGCACTGGAATATTCATTCATTCATTCGCTGCTTCAGGCCAGGTATAAATACGCACTTTTCTCATCGAAGCTGAGGGTGAAGCAGTTACCCCGTGTAAACAACCCTTTTTTTTCTGTTACTGTGCATGTAGCTAGGGCAGTATTAAGGTAGAAGGATATACACATAACTTAATGCATCTGACAATAAACATGATCATAGTGGTCTGATTTACCAAAGGATCTGTATATGTACATCTTCCTTTTTCCAATGATTATAATGATACATTTTAAACCTTTTGTAGTTCTACCTTCTTTCTCCTATTAAGCTACATAATGTACATGGCTGGGTACTACAGTGCCCTTTATATTTTAGTAAATATTGACATTATCTTTGTGTTTACCTCTCACCCGTGAGCTGCTTGCAGATCTTTGCATAATGTAATATAATCATACAGGGAAGGTTGGTTTTTGATGCTGCTGGATGATTGCACTTGGCTTGTTTAGACACACACGTGGTTGGAAAAATCTGGCCGATCTAAGCATTCCTCCCTCAGGTCAACAGTATAGTTGCCTTTGCACTTCATACTGTTAAAAGACATAACTCTGCCTAATTTAATTCACTTATCAAATGTAGGGATGTAACAAAGCCATACATATTCTAGTTTGCTGCAACCTAAACCATAAATAGGTTGCATCCAGTGCACTCATAAGCTGTATCACTCCATCTGCTTATGGATCTGAAATACATTTGTTGTCCATTAAACAAAATAAAACTTGAGTACCATTTATGCTAAAGAAACTGCTGATATTTAAAAGAAATATTCATTTTATTTGTTTTACTGTTCAGATACAAAGAAAATTGTGTTCTGTCAGATTCAGTTCCGGTGAACCAGAGAAACAGGATCAATTGCCGAATTCTGCCAGTCATCATCACAGCCATAAAAAACTGGTAATTTTTTATTTTTAATTTTTCTTAATTTCCCATAAACTCACTTTCATTCTGCCTTTAACCAGTATTCTGAAATGCAGATATGGGATCCACTATCCAAAACCCAGTAATCCAAATTCAATCCAAATTATGGAAGGACCCCTTATTTGGAAATCCACGTCCCAAGCATACCAGATAATAAACCCTATATCAGCACTCTTATATGCCAGGCATAACATTTTGGGCCAACCTCATATAGAATTTACTTTATTTGATCTAAAATTTTCAGTTAGCAAGTTGTATAATCTATAGTTTAGTATATTATTTGTTTTTATATTGTACAGTAAAGAAAATGTGTCACTGTAATGGTGGGCATACACATAGAAATCGCCAAACGAGTGTATCTCTCCCCGATATGCCCACCATGAGGTGGGCAATATCAGGCTGATCCGATCGTGGGCCCTAGGGCCCAACAATCGGATCATATCAAAGGTTAACGGGTGGGTGGATCGCATGTCCACATCAACGAACAGATACGGTCCGCGATCCGACAGGATTTATAGTCCTGTCCAATCGACATCTGCCCGACTTTCGGCCAGATATCGATCAGGGAAGCCCATTGGAGGGCTCCATACACGGGCCAATAAGCTGCCGACACGGTCTGTCGGCAGCTTTTATCGGCCTGTGTATGGCCGCCTTAAAGGTATATTTAAAATACTGAACAGCATCTTCCTGCTCAGATGAATAGCTTTCCAACTGTTTTATTCAGCAAATGTTATATAATGAACAAATTGCTAAATAAGCAGCATACATTATGTACTCTTTTTAGACCAATGTCCTTCTAAAGTTCATTGATTTTAATTTAATACAATTTTTTATTTTAGACCATTAAAAAGAATTTTGTTTGTTATTCTATTCCAGGACTCAAAGGAATTCCAATGCAAACCTTCCCTAAAGGAAATGAAACATTTAGACAAGCCTCAACCAAGGTAAATATTTCTTTTCGAAATCTGTATTAGCAAGTTCCATGAAATCTAACACGTATTTAGAGTAACACGTAATTTTCATTCTTCTGCAAGTACAGTAAATGGTTTGTTGCCCTTTGATGAAAACAATTTACATCAGAAGGCTTCGGAAAATGAAATAGGATTCTCGTAATGTTATATAAAAGCAGTATCTAAACTCTGTACATTGTTTTAAACAAATAACTGTTAATACAAATGTCCTGCTCGAGAGGAAAAATTAGTGCAATATGACATGAATAATTAGTACAATATGACAAGATGCTTTGCATGTTGCAGAATATACAATGTTTTCCATTATAAGGTTTTAAGGGGAAAATGAAATTAAATACAGCAGGGTCATATATGACTTCTGAGTCAGTGTGCACAATGTGCCTACCCATGGCCTAAATTTTACCCCTATATTCTGCTCTTGCACTTCTTCTCTGGGGAAATGTACAATGGCCCCAGTCTTCCCTTATGTTGTACAATATTTTACTCATAACGCATTCCTGCCTCCTATGGAACAGAGTGCTAAAATTTGCCTCTGACAGTAAATGGCACACAAGCAGACAAGTAAAAGGCAAAATATGGGAAGCCCATGGGTGTTCAAACACATGCCCCCTCTTTCACAGGTACTAAAACTAATTAATGATGTTGTATGGCTTGTGTGGCTATTGGTTTGGCCATGAGCATATAGATATAAAACCCAAGGAGTCCCATGATATTCCCTTTTGAAGCAGCAGTCGTGACTACATTTTTAAGCAACAAAGCATACATTTTTAAACCTACAGTACTTCACATAATGATATATCTGGTTTTCAGGATCAACCAATGCAGCATGCATTTTACTGCTTTTGTAGTTACTGTGTTACTGTTTCTTATATTGAAATACAGAGTACAGATTCAAGAAAAGGAGATGCTACATGATGATTTTCATGATGAAAAAAGACCACAAAAAGACCTAAGCTTAAAGTATGAATTCCATGATTTCCCCAATATGAGAGATTGTGATACAAACCAAGCTGGTTATTTAAATGGGTTGCACAAATCACCCTGGATTCCTACAGCCAAATCAAACAATGCCAGTGCAAAATCACATCTGCATGAAAGTGAGTCTTTAGAGAAACTCTTTATGGACTTTACATCCTTGAGAATCATCAGGGAAGATGAAGACAGCGCAAGCGACCTCTCTGATTCTGAAAGGATTCCCATGCCACCATCACCATTTACACCTCCAGGACCAATCTTCAGAGCAGAAGAGATCCTGGAGCCTGGATGTTTCAGCGACATAAACCCAGATTGCAATAAGTTCCAGTACCCAAACTTCCTCCCTCCACCTTTCAACTCATGGAACTTACCAAAGCTTGCAACTCTCATTAACACTGAGGAGAAAAATTCACTGAGAACAACACCATCGGGATCCCTAGAGAAATATGTGGACAGGCTTCTCCAGTTAGAATGGCTTCAAATGCAAACAGTAGAGGCTGAGAAGTCAAAAGCTGCTAAAGCAAGGCTTGGTATCCCTCACAATGGGAAAACGCAAAAGAGTAAATCACAGCAAACGTCAATATCCGGCAAACAGATAAATATTTCTAAAGGAAATCATGGTCAAGAAAACCACCCCCACAGAAAAACTTTTCATACTGAGGAACGTGCTTTAAAACATTCAAGAAAACTAAGTACAAAGGTTTCCGATGAAACTGCAGGTTGTTTTTCTGCTCAGAAGCAGACACTGGAAGGAAAATGTGTCACTAAAAGAAGGACAGCCGCCAACTACTCACAAACTATCAACATAAAGTCATCTGATTGTAACCCAAAAACTCAGAGTATTGCAAACATCAGACCCCCAAAGCAAATCTTGCTCATCCATGGCCAACAAGGAACAGAAAAACCTAAAAACTCCACTATTCACAGCAGTCAAAAAATGAATGGGACCTTAGCTAATAACCCAATGGCTATCAAACAGCCGTCTGCTGAGCCGAAATTACATTCTGCAAAAGTATCTCCCTGGAAAGTTAAATAAATGTCATGTCCAACCTTGCATAGAACTTGTGTAAGATGCCAAATATATTCTTACATATAAACTACTCAAAGTCTATTTGTCAGCAAATTAATAAAATATATATTTTTATACATCTTTTGTTGATGCTATGTTTATAAGGTCAGTGTTTGGCAGTGGTCGCCAACCAGTGGCTCATGAGCCAACATGTTGCTCACCAACCCCTTGGATATTGCTCCCAGTGGCCTCAAAGCAGGTGCTTATTTTTGGATTCCTGGTTTGGGGGCAAGTTTTAGTTGCATAAAAACCAGGTGTACTGCCAAACAGACAATCCTGTAGGCCGCTAATCCACATAGGGGCAACCAATAGTCAATCACAGCCAATAATTCACACCCCTGGAACGGTTTGCATGCTTGTTTTGCTCTCCAACTTTTTTTTATAGTTGAATGTGGCTCATGGGTAAAAAAGGTTGGGTATCCCTGTCTTAGGGGGTTCACATTATGTTTTCTTCTACTCATCAACTTGATTAAAAGGTGGGGAGCATGTTCTATCAAAAGGTTCATTCAAAAATTGTATGTATTGCACACATATGCTTTAGGTACCATGGAGTTCCACAACCTGTTATAAAACGACAGGAGCCTGGCTAGTTAGAGAGTCATGATGACCTTACAGATGACAAGAAGCTGGTTACTGCCATCCAGTTTGAAAGCTGTTATTGATTCATGTGACCTGTTGCCTGTGGAATTCGTATTTCGGAAAAGGGTGGCAGAATCCTCTACGTGTCCAATGTGTGTTGCCAGTAAGTTGCAGGCAGTTATTTTCATGAACTAGTACCTTAGCTGACAGCTTGCTCATTTGCTTTGATAACTAAACTCAGCAACCAAATAGTTTTTTAATCTTCATCTTAAGGAAATGCAGAATAGTAAGTAAGCAGTGACACACGGGCAGATTCTGGGACATTTAGTCGCCTCTTTTCTGGGCAAAAATCTCCCCGAACTGCCTTTGCGTGTCTTCCTGTCCGCTATAATGAAAAGTCGCCTGCGCTAAAGCACACTCGGCGCTTCATTTTCCGAAGTCGCCCGAAGTTTCCTCGTGAAGCAGTGTCACAGCTGCTTAGGTTACAACATAGTAAAAGCTGTGTACCTTAGTGGCTCAAGTTTAATTCAATTTAGGTTGTTTATATTTAGATAACGAAGCCTTCCTTATTTCTTTAGTAAATAATTTACTTGCACAGTAATATAAGTGCATTTGCTTCATTAGTAGAGCAACTCTTAACAGTGAGGATGAATGAGAATTAAGAGCAGGACCTGAAGATCTGTAATTGCAGTACTTGATCTAGACACATGGTGGAGCATTGCCCTTTCTGTTTATGATGAACGCCTGTTTCGCATGCTTGCAGTTCAATAGAGAGATGTGAGTAAATCTTATAACTGATTACATTTATTTTTAGAAACTGTTTAAGCAGGCACATACGCTTATTTTGTGTACAAATTAGTAAAATTCCAACTGTTAAGTGTAGAAACGTGATTGCTCACCCAAAAACTCTTGACTGTGTCCAAGTGTTGCCTCACTCTTTTCCAGGTTTTATTCGAGAGTGCGTATACTTTCTAAAGTTGTAGAATTCTGTTATCCAAGTGTCTATCTGTGTCTGTATAGTCTGGGCTTGTAGTGTCATGTTTCACATTCCCCTTTATTCTCTGTCCTCTCTGTGCACAACTCTCCATACTGTGGCCTTTTCTTTAGCAGTTTACCTCCTCTTTCAAAATGAATAATCGGCAACAGCCCACTGCATAGGATTTGTTATCCAGACACCCGTTTTCCAGAATGCTCCGAATTATGGGAAGGCCACCTCCCTTCAGCTTAATCAAATAAATCATATTTTCAAAAATAATTAATTTTTCCTCTATAATAATAACAGTACCTTCAACTTGATTGTAGATGAGATATAATGAATCCTTATTGGAGATAAAACAATTCCATTGTTTTTTTTTTTTTAATGTTTAAATAATTTTTTAGTAGAATTAAAAGGGGGAATGTAATAAAAATCACAAGCAATGTTTACAATGGCGTCTTTGCAAATGTTTAGCACTGCTTGTAAAATCATTTGCTGGCAAATATCGAATCACTAAGTCACTAAGAAAAGGGAAGAGTTAAAGGACCAGTAACATAAATTTTTTTTTAAATTCGTTAGTATAGAACAAAAAAAACCCCCACAAAGACAAATTAAACTTTTAATAGCTAAGTATTTATTAAGAAATAATACTTATTACTCTCCTCTTCAGAAAAGGCGATACATTGCGCGGTGCTCGATTTCTTCTCCTTGCCTTCCTTAAAGGAGATAGCCAGGGAGGAGAAATCGAGTGCAGCATGATGGATAGTCACCGTGTCACCGAGCGCAAGCGGAGTTTCGGCAGGTGATTTCTTAATAAAGACTTAGCGATTTAAACGTTTAATTTGTCTTTGTGTTTTTTTTTTCATTCTATAGTAATGAATTTAAAAAAAAAATTATGTTACTGGTCCTTTAACACCTGCTCTAGAGTTTTGTTAAAGGAACAGTAACACCAAAAAATTTAAGTGTTTTAAAGTAATGAAAATCTCATGTACTGTTGCCCTGCACTGGGAAAACTGATCTGTTTGCTTTAGGAACACTACTATAGTTCATATAAACAAGCTGCTGTGTAGCAATGGCGGAAATTGAAAAAAAGGCTATATGGCACAGGTTAAATAGTGGATAACAGATAACACCATTATGTTCTACAGAGCTATCTGCTATCTGCTGTGTAACCTGAGCCTTTTCTCATTTGAATGGCTGCCCCCATTGCTACACAGCAGCTTATTTATATATACAATAGTAGTGTTTCTGAAGCAAACACAGCAGTTTTACCAGTGCAGGGCAAAACTGCATTATATTTTTATTACTTTAAAACACTTTAATTTTTCAATGTTATTGTTCCTTTAAATATTTAGTTTCAAAACACTCTTTGCTATTGCAAAAGTTTATTACATACACTGCAAATGTTTTCAAAAGCCAATTGTTCGCAAACTTTCTAGATAATAGATCCCATACCTTTATTAATTATATTTACATTTTGAATTCCATATTTTCTCTATGATATTAACACACAATGCACTAGATATCACTCGCTGTCAGCGTAGTGCTGGGCATCCACACACACGCAGAGGAACTACCTGATTCAGTTTTTAGCTTACAGGCTAATGTCTGGGGCCATAAATTATGTTAAAGGGATCCTGTCATCGGAAAACGTGTTTTTTTTCAAAACTTGTGTGAGGGTTACCTTCCCATTGTTCTTTTGTTTGGCTGCTGGGGAGGGAAAGGGAGGGGGGTGATATCACTCCAACTTGCAGTACAGCAGTAAAGAGTGATTGAAGTTTATCAGAGCACAAGTCACATGACTTGGGGCAGCTGGGAAATTGACAATATGTCTAGCCCCATGTCAGATTTCAAAATTGAATATAAAAAAAAATCTGTTTGAGAAATGGATTTCAGTACAGAATTCTGCTGGAGCAGCACTATTAACTGATTCATTTTGAAAAAAAATGTTTTTCCCATGACAGTATCCCTTTAAGGATGACGAATTGCTAAGATATAAACGGAGAAATTTCCATGGGTTATTTGCATTGGGTTAGGGGTATAGTTTGTGACCAGCTTGCTTTGGATGGGCTGCCTTTGTCATCTGTTTAAACTCAAAAGGCTATAAATTGGCAAAAAGGTAAAAAGTTACATACAATTGATATGTTCATTACTACTGCAATAATGGCCAGTTGCATGATTTTAAAAGACCAATATGTATTTTGTAGACATTAAACCATAATACACTGATATACTGCACTAGTAGTTTGCTTTAGAAATGCTACTACTCTTTATGTAAACTGCTGTGTAACCATAGGGATTGTCATTCAAGCTCAAATAGCATTATAGGGCACACGCTCTGTAGCCGATAACATAAAGAATGCATATATAGTTCTTATGCAGAAAGATAAACATGAGTCACCTGTTGTTGATGGATCATTAAACAAATATAGAGAATGAAATATTTAGAATGAAAACATTTGTAGCTAAAAGAGAGTTAATTTTTAAGTGCTGGATGAACCTGTACCATTTTTGTAAGTTTCCAATATGGACAGCACAGGGTGCTTTTTGGAAAATAGAAAATCACAGGAGTTATTCACACCCAAGAATATTTCACAAAAAATATTTAACTTTTTAATGTAATTGTTGCCTAACACTTGGTTAAATCACTTGATCCTGCACATGAATGAACCCTGATGTGTACTTCAGCCTTTGTATCCCTGCTGCAGGTATCTGAATAGAGTTAAACTACACTACTGTTATATTTGTTATAACCAAGAGTCTACAAGTATGTGCTATGTCTGCTTCTCCAAGACTCAAAGTAAGAAAAGGGGTAATAAAGTTGCAATGCGAGGTGCTGTTTCCATAGTGCAAAGGTGCTGGAATTCAAAACAAAGAAAAAATATTTGACATCTGAGATGTAGGAAAGGCTTGGCTTTGCCATGTCGCTTCGCAGTATGCCTTCAAGCCTTCGAGTCTTTGTAAACTCTTCCATTTATTCCATAATTCCAAATATCATGCATCCAAGAATGAGCTTATGGACCAAAATGTGGGGAAATATCCCAACTGGCAATGGCTGGAGAGGAGTTTTTGTTATAAAACATAATCAATGAGATTACTTTTACGGGGTTATTTATCAAAATCCGAATTGATCTCATTATTTTCTGAAATATACTCCGACCAAATCTGCACCGGTTATTTACCCTCTTTTCTAATTACATATTCCCGAATAACTCTAGTGTAGGAAAAAACTTGAAAAAAGCGTGGAAATTGTAGAATCGTACAATTTTTTTATGGCAGGTCAGCATACGCGAACATAAGAATTCCAGTGTAGCTTGTGACATGTTTATACAACAATATAAACAACAATATAATTAGACTTTATTCACACACCTATACAATTGATTTGTGGTATCAGTTTTTGAAATTAATTCAAGGTAAAGGGAATATTGTTTTGCATCTTGTTGTGCTATGTTGTGAAACATTCTTTCCCTGAATTCCTACCGTTTTGCAAACTGCTTCTGTTGTCTTTGCACTCTCTTTACTAAAAATGTAAATTGCCGACGGGATGGCACTCGGAACGCTCCGTTTTACGAAGTCGCCCGAAGTTGCCTCACGAGGATACTTTGGGCGATTTTGGAAAGCCGAAGTGATACGAGTGCCACCACGTTGGTGATTTACATTCTAGCCGGCGGGAAGGCAGTTTGGGGAGATTAGTTGCCCAAAGAAGAAGTGATTTGTCGCTGGGCAACTAATTTCCCGAAATAACAGCACGTGTCTCTGTCCTAAGAGGGCTCAGGAAGCAAACTGGTCAAGATGCATAGTGCAGAAAATTGGTGCAACTATTCTTGCCCCTAGATTATGCACCCTAGCCACAACCCTTTGCACTCATCAAAGCAAGCACAAAGAGTTGCTGAAATTCTGTATATGTAACATTGCTTTGTTGGTAGCATGGGCGTCCACAGAGGGGGGCAAGAGGGGGCAGTGCCCCCCCCTGGGACTGTGCACATAAGTTTCCACATGTTCGTGCATTGGCCCCAGCTTACTGTGGTTTCTGTCGCGATCCCTCGAAGGAAAGCCCTATCTATTGCAGTATGCAGCCTTGTACTTGTGAGTTCTGGGGGTATTTATACAATTACTTGCCCCTGTGCCATCTGTTTGTGTGTTCTGCTGGTATTTATGTATGTACTTGCCCCTGTACCATCTGTTTGTGAGTTCTGGGGGTATTTATGTATGTACTTGCCCCTGTGCCATCTGTTTGTGAGTTCTGGGGGTATTTATACATGTACTTGCCCCTGTGCCATCTGTCTGTGAGTTCTGGGGGTATTTATACATGTACTTGCCCCTGTACCATCTGTTTGTGAGTTCTGGGGGTATTTATACATGTACTTGCCCCTGTGCCATCTGTCTGTGAGTTCTGGGGGTATTTATACATGTACTTGCCCCTGTACCATCTGTTTGTGAGTTCTGGGGGTATTTATACATGTACTTGCCCCTGTGCCATCTGTTTGTGAGTTCTGGGGGTATTTATGCATGTACTTGCCCCTGTGCCATCTATTTTTGAGTTCTGGGGGTATTTATGCATGTACTTGCCACTGTACCATCTGTTCTGGGGGTATTTATACATGTACTTGCCACTGTACCATCTGTTTGTGAGTTCTGGGGGTATTTATACATGAACTTGCCACTTTGCCATCTTTGTGTGAACTAGGGTTGCCACTTGTCAGACAACTGGTATTTTGAAGGGTTTCCCGGGTCAAAACTTCCTGGATGGTTTTTCAAATTAGGGAAACTGTGCAGGATTCCCTTGATTGACCCGGCGATCGGCTGATCGCCGTGGCATAGCTCCACCCCCTGATGGCAGTGACACACCCACCTATCTCACAGGCCCACCCACAGATGCCTCCTTGCCCCACCCTGGAAAATTTTCTGCGGACACCCATGGTTGGTAGGTATTCAGTGAGCACTTGATATTGGGTGGGGTAAATCCTCATACTTGAAATGGAATGAGCTGCTTTTGTGATGTTATCGCTCATTTATGAACATTTTGGGAGTCAACTAATTCATTACATTTGCAGACATTCACTAGGTGTCACTCAGAAATGCAAGTTAGGGAGTGGCGGCAAGCCCAAGGAGCAGCAAAGCCCTGTAGTTACTACCCGTCTACGGCTTGCTTTAAGCACAGGTCTGATTTCTGCCAGCAATGAATCCCTGTAATACCATCAGGCTGGACTTGGCTGTTATCCCAGGTTTGCCTGTGTCAAAAGCCACAACTTAAGGTGGGCATACAGTAGCCGATAAAAGCTGCGACAGACCAAGTTGCCAGCGTATTGGCCTGTGTATGGTGCCCTCCAACGAGAGGGCAGGGGTTAAAATCCCATCAGATCGCGGACCCCATCTGTTTGTGGATGCGGTCCTGCGATCCGACCGCCCGTATATCTTTCACTATGATCTGATCGTTGGGCCCTATGACCCTCAAGGTGGGCATATCGGGGAGAGATCCGCTTGTTTGGCGACATCACCAAACGAGCAGATGTCTCTGTGTATGGTCACCTTAACTTGCATCAAGCATATCCGGCACAAATCCCACAATGAATGCCTCACACTGGGAATAATGGCAGGGCCACACAGATCCTGTGAATATTGTATCTATTGCAACTTGTGAGCGATTTGCCAGAATGGATTCTTAATAAGCAAACTTCTAAGAAAAATGCTGCATTTTGAGTAAAAAACAGGGTTGTTTACTTCTGAAAATGGCACTTTTCCTCAATGAATGAAATGATTCTTTCAAGAGCTTGCTTCTGCTGTGTGATTGAGACTCAGAGAGGAAGCAATTCATACAGTGTTGACAGATATTGGAATAACAAAGAAAGATAAAAGGCTGCTGGTTTATAATCACAAACGTGGTGGGTACGCACAGATCCTTCTTTTTATTGTGTTTTGTCTTGGCTTTGTGACCAGGAAGTTACATTTTTGCATATCAAAGAGTATTCTTATCTCACCACCAGTGTGTATAGTATACCCCCAATGCCCCAAAGCTCAGTGATCAGCCAAAAATGAAAAACATATCCGTCTTAGAATGGAGATCGATTGTAACTTCCAATAGCCATTATACCATTTCAGCGCCTTGGCAAATATTTCTGACAAGTAGCCAAAGAGTTTTTATACACATTTTTCCAACGTTGCTTTGGAGAACAAATGTAATTTCATTGTGGGTTGAATGTCTTGAGGAATCCTTTCCATTTACTTGAGTGATCAAGTTCTGTAGCGGGTCGCTTACCCGGAAAAAAACGGGTAACCTGTGGGTTTCAGGTAAAACTTTCGGGTGCGGGTATAGACACCGGTCGGCAGATTCGGTCTTCTTAATAGACAGTTTTACGCCTTTAAGTATGTTTTAAAAATGTTTTTCTGTTCACACCTACTTCTAATGACATCACTTCCGGTTTACAATGACAGCACTTACTGTTTCTTGATGGTCATCGGAACGGGTTGTGGATAAGGCACTTACGGGTAGCGGGTCCAAGTGGGTACGGGTGCGGGTCCGGTTTTCAAAAATTGGTTCCGCGTAGGACTCAACAGAGCCATTAAATGAGTCCTATAGATAAGGTACTGTAGTTAGTAAGAAACAGGCATGGGTGTTTGAGAATGCAGCATGGATAAGGCTATTTCTGAATTCTTATTGGACTAGTTTGTAAGTAGAGGCCAATAGGGGCTATGTAGAATTCAGTGGTAGGCTGGCACAAAACTGGACATCACTCCAAAATAGATGCAAATAAAAAGTTTTATTACGCAAAAAGGAACATGTCAGAGGGTGGCCTTACGTGTTTCGTGCCTTCTGGGCACTTAGTCATAGCCTATGACTAAGTGCCCAGAAGGCATGAAACGCGTAAGGCCAACTTACAGTCTGACTCCAAATATGGTCATTTGTTTAAACAACCCCCCGTGTTCTCATACAGAAGGGGTAAGTCAATACAAGAACTTATAAAACCTAAGGCCACCAATACTCAGAAATCTTCTGCCATTTTATCTAAACATAATATGGGCACATTTCCCTGCAGAAATTGTGGGCACTGTAATGGCATAATCGCAGGCAGCATTGTGTTACATCCCCAATGTGGTACAAAGCATGACATCAAAGGATACTTTACATGTGATAGTAAAAAGGTTATATATTGCATTAAATGCCCATGTGGGTTGATATACGTGGTACAAACCAGTCAATCTGTGAAGGTGCGTTTAAACAAACACAAATCTACTATCCGTAATTATCGTCCTGCAGCCCCTGATACACAAACATTACTTTAATCATGGACATCAAATATCACAATTGAGATGGCAAATACTTGAGAAGGTTGTACGTAAGCAAAGTTGTGATATCAAAAAATTATTACTACAGCGTGAATGATATTGGATCTGGTTGTTACAGTCCAGGTACCTGAAAGCATACCTCCCAACATTTTGGAAGTAAAAAGAGGGACAACATTTTTTTTCCCACACGTAGCCCAGCAATTTTTTGACCACACCCCTTTCTGTGGCCACACCCCCTAATTACCATGTTTGTTTTACAAAATTTGGCAGGTTATGAAAGTTTGAAAATATTTCTCCTTATCTAAACTGTGTTTTTTTGTCTCAAAATTGTTACAAAGTATCTTATTTGCACCTGTTAGCTGTTCTGTGCTCTTTGCTAAAAGCCAATTAAGTGAGAAACTTTGTTTCTTTTTCTGGCTGTTCAGTGCATAGAAAAGAGGGACTTTCCAGTACAAATGAGGGACTGTGAGTTGAGCTGTCAAAAGCGGGACTGTCCCTCCGAAAAAGGGACAGTTGAGAGGTATGCCTGAAAGGGTTAAATGGGGATTTTAATATGTCATGCATTTAATATGTCATGCTATAAATAAGTTGTCTGCAGGGGTAGACAGATTTGTTTCCATGTTCTCCCCCTACTGGTAGGGTAAGATACTACTGTTACATAGTTGTTTGATATGTAGCACTTTCTGTATGCTCTGCTCTGTTGAAACAATTGGTTTGCAAACTTGTATCGCAATTGGCTATACATTCTATTTCCTCTACATTTTGGATCCAAATCGTATCAAAAGTTTACCTCATCACTGCTTGAACATTGCCTTCCTGGACTGTTCCGGACTGTGAAAAACATAATTAATGACTCCTCCTGATTGAACTTATACCTTAATGATTGCGAGTTTTTTCAAACTTATTTTTGTTAAAAAATTTTGGTAACCAAAGTATTCAACTAAAGGTTTTCCGCTATGTATGAAATGTTTTTAAAGTTTTTTCCATTACATACTGATTGCATCACTTTGGGTAGAGTGTGGCTAATTATGCTAATTTTTGATGACACTTGGCTTACCCTGAGTGGGGAGTGTTAAATTGTTTTTATCCCCAAAATGTTGCTGATTTTTGCTAATGCTTGCATCTGCCTCGGAGTGCCAGTGAATTCTTCTTGGAGTATTGGTAAGTGTACCTTATTACCCACCAGTTTTGCAATATTGGACTTTTTCCGATTCCTCAACCCCATATCACCCTTGTAAAATTTACCACCAATCGGGGCTAGTTTTGTATTCTAAGTAGAAACCAAATTGCCTATAAAATTCATAGATATATGACAGTAGGTACAGAACTGATCCTGAATGTAAGAAATCGATTTCACCCTACTGAATAAAGGATCGCAAGTGTTGAGTTCTTGGTGAAAGCTATGTCAGACAAGCAGCATGAACCTTTCCTTAAAGGGATCCTGTCATTGGAAAACATGTTTTTTTCAAAATGAATCAGTTAATAGTGCTGCTCCAGCAGAATTCTGCACTGAAATCCATTTCTCAAAAGAGCAAACAGATTTTTTTTATATTAAATTTTGAAATCTGACATGGGGCTAGACATTTTGTCAATTTCCCAGCTGCCCCTGGTCATGTGACTTGTGCCTGCACTTTAGGAGAGAAATGCTTTCTGGCAGGCTGCTGTTTTTCCTTCTCAATGTAACTGAATGTGTCTCAGTGGGACATGGGTTTTTACTATTGAGTGTTGTTTCTTAGATCTACCAGGCAGCTATTATCTTGTGTTATGGAGCTGTTATCTGGTTACCTTCCCATTGTTCTTTTGTTTGGCTGCTGGGGGGGGGAGGGAGGGGGGTGATATCACTCCAACTTGCAGTACAGCAGTAAAGAGTGATTGAAGTTTATCAGAGCACAAGTCACATGACTTGGGGCAACTGGGAAATTGACAAAATGTCTTGCCCCATGTCAGATTTCAAAACTGAATATAAAAAAAATCTGTTTGCTCTTTTGAGAAATGAATTTCAGTGCAGAAATTTTGCTGGAGCAGCACTATTAACTGATTCATTTTGAAAAATTTATTTTTCCCATGACAGTATGCCTTCAAAGTAGGGGTAGGAAGTAACTGGGATGCAGCACCGCCCGTAGAACTATGTTTATTGTTTGAGTGGAACTGTTACAATTTAAGTGTACATTATACAAGTGTTGCCTGAGATTCCAGCAGAGCAGTGCAAATTATTACTTCTGGGAATAGGAATTATGTGCATACCTTCCAACGTTATAGATCAGTCATGCACTGTATGATTCTTCCAAGCCCCTAGCTCCAACCTACTGTGTAAGGATTCAAATGTGTTTAATCCATCCAAAACAAATGGAGTAAATTACAGTGATTCCCCTTTATTTTCAGAAGTGTCTATTTTGTGTTTGTACTGAAAAACCCTAGAGGGAAGGTTTCTTGCTGTCCCTGTGCTAAACTGAAATATTCATACAACTCCTGCAGATGGGTCAAGTGTCAATTAATTACTACATGTTCAACGCCTTAGGTTACTCCATTGTTTTCTGTTAGTAAGTTGTAATGAAATGCATGTAGTGATGTGTACAGTCAGGGAAGGGTTGGTAATGTGATGGGCTCCAGTAAGGACAAAATAATTCTATATATACTTGTAACAGCCCCCACTGACTGCTAGTGCAGTACAGCATGGGTGCACTTAAACCATTAACATTTAGGTGGTGCCATCCCCCATGTAACCAGACAATGTTACACATGCACAGACATCTCAAATCAGCAGAGTTGTAAATGTAAATTAGTCCCTAACCTTTTGGACTAGTGCTCTGAACCTGTTCTGAGCCCCCCGCTATAAAGCAACAAGTACCTTGAATACTGGGGGCCCAGAACAATTGTCCTTCTGCCCTCTCCTAAAACCACACATCTAATTCTAGCTTTGTGGTACTTCTTCCCTCTTAAGGGCAGAGACACGTGGTCAGATTCGGGCAGATTAATTGGCGAGCGACAAATCTCCTGTTCTTCGGGGTGGCTAATCTCCCCAAACTGCCTTCCCGCTGGCTAGAATATAAATTGCCGGCGGGATGGCACTCGGAGCGCTCCGTTTTCCGCAGTCGTCTGAAGTTTCCTCGTGAGGCAACTTCGGGCGACTTGGGAAAAGGAAGCGCTCTAATTGCCATCCCGCCAGCAATTTACATTCTAACTGGCGTGAGGGAAGGGGAAGGCAGTTCGGGGAGATTAATCGCCCTGAAGAACAGGAGATTTTTCGCCGGCTGACTAATCTCCTCGAATCTGACCCCATGTCTCTGCCCGAAAGGGTTATTAACAACTAAAAAGTATTAGTATTTGCACTATAATTAATTATACAGGTATATATATATATATATATATATATATATATATATATATATATATATATATATATATATATATATATATATATATATATATATATATATATGTATATATAAAAATCCTGGTTTTCAGTGTTTTGTTTGTTGCTCTGTGTTTGTTCTGCTCTGTTGAGTAGAATTCTGTAGCGGATCAGTTACCCGAGGGTTATCCGCAAAAAAACGGGTAACCTGTTGGTATCGGGTAGAATTTTCAGGTTGCGGGTCTTCTCAATAGCCAGTTTTACTCCTTTACGTATGTTTTAAAAATGTTTTTCTGATCATGCCTACTTCTAATGATGTCACTTTCGGTTTACAATGACAGAACTGTTTCTTGGTCAGCTGTTTGCAGATACAGCACTTGCAGGTCGGGTAACGGGTAAAGGTGCGGGTTGCAGGTCCGGTTCGGGTTTCAAAAATTGGTTCCGCGCAGGACTCTAAGCCGAGCCATTAAATTAGACAGGCCTATAGATAAGGTACTGTAGTTAGTAAACTGCAGGCATGCACGTTTGCGACTGCCGCATGGATAAGGCTATTTCTGAATTCTAATTGGACTAGCTTGTAAGCAGAGACCAATAGGGGCTAGTTTTGTATTCTAAGTAGAAACCAAATTGCCTATAAAATTCAAAGATATATGACAGTAAGTACAGAACTGATTCTCCCCGAACCTGACCGCATGTCTCTGCCCTAAAGGGTCATTTACAACTAAAAAGTATTAGTATTTGCACTATAATATATATATATATATACACACAAACGGAAAATAGTAGCGCACTCCTGGGATTTTGATCAAGATCTTGATAAAGGCTCTGGATCTGGACACGAGCCGAAACGTTGATTACTGTAATGATGAATAAATAAACCAATTTTTTATCGAAGAAATCCCAGGAGTGCGCTACTATTTTCCGTTTGTATCTACTATTTCCCAGGATCAGCACCCGGGTGGATGAGAGGAATTGCCAAGAGGAGTGTGGATCATCAAGACTGTGTGTGTGTGTATATATATATATATATATATATATATATATATATATATATATATATATATATATATATATATATATATATATATATATATATATATATATATATATATATATATATATATATATATATTAAAAAATCCTGGTTTTCAATGTTTTGTTTGTTGCTCTGTGTTTGTTCTGCTCTGTTGCTGGATTTGTAAATAGCCTGGCTTACAAAACTCCCTGGATCACCCCATGTGCCATAATCATCACAAAGGACACTGCAGAGAGTCTCTCATGCTAAGTGTCTTATAACAAAAGACAATACATGTGGGTAAAGTAGACAATAATATTAACAGTAATGTTATTTCTGTTTGGGGACATTTGGCGAAAATGCAGATGCCGTGATTCAGGGAATGTTGCTGTCCTGTGAAGTGTATGATATATATGGCTGCAGAATCTGCTGATGCTGTATAAATAAAGTATAATAAGAATAATGCTAGGCATGAAATGGAAAATTTTAGTTAAATATTAAAGGGCAGGTGTGGCCATAGATAAAGGTACACGGCCCGTTTAAAGCTGCTGATTTGAGTCCTTTATACACTGATTCGATAGTTTATCTGCCCATAAATGTGGTCCTCTGGCAGGACTCCCCAATCGATATTTGGCCAAAAATCACCCAGGTGTTGATTGGGCAGGCTTGATTTTTCGGTCAGATCAAGAACTGCATTGGCTCATTGATGCAGTCCTTGCTCCAACTTTTCGTATCCCCTTCATTGTAAATCAATTGTTTGGCCCTATTAGATTTATGCTCATGCTCCAAGTCTGAGTCTAAAGGTCCCCATAGACGCAAAGATTTTTCTTTGGTGAACGGCTGATTTAGCGAAATCAAACCAACCCGTCAAATTATCGTGAAGTTAGTGGGCATCGAAACTATCGTACATCTTACGATTTTTCGTTCGACATCTGTCAGAAAATTGATCGGCCAGGTTAAAAAAAAATTATCGGTCCCAGTGCAATCTATCAATGTTTGCAGGGCAAAGCAGGCAGCTCCCCTCAGTTTTCCTGGCAATATCACCTGAAATGGTCTTTTTAGTTGATGGACAAATCATACATTTAAGAGATTGTTTTTAGATAATCGTGGTCTCACAATAATGAAAAGATCTTTTAAAGATACATCTATGGCCAACTTAAAGCTTTGAGAAACTAAAGTAGGCGGAAGTGACATACTCCCTGTATAACTCAGCCTGCAGCCTTGTGCCTTTATATGGTCACAGAACAACCCCTCAGTGACTTCTAATATCCTTATCATTTACAGTGGGGGTACATTATATCTTATAATGCATGAGTGATGCTCAAAGTTCCCTGTATAACAGAGCCTGCAGCCTTGTGCCTTTATATGGTCACAGAACTCCTCAGTGACAACTAATATCCTTATCACTTACAGTAGGGGGTACATTACCCCTTATAATACATGAGTGATACTCAGAGTTCCCTGTATAACTCAGCCTGCAGCCTTGTGCCTTTATATGGTCCCAGAACCCCTCAGTGACTTCTAATATCCTTATAATTTACAGTAGGGTTACATAATCCCTTGTAATGCATGAGTGATACTCTGAGTTCCCTGTATAACTCAGCCTGCAGCCTTGTGCCTTTATATGGTCACAGAGCCCCTCAGTGACTTCTAATATCCTTATTATTTACAGTATGGGGCACATTATCCCTTATAATACATACATGATACTCAGAATACCCTGTATAACTCAGCCTGCATCCTTGTGCCTTTATATGGTCACAGAACCCCTCAGTGACAACTAATATCCTTATCACTTACAGTAGGGGGAACATTATGCCTTATAATATATAAATGATACTCAGAATTCCCTGTATAACTCAGCCTGCATCCTTCTGCCTTTATATGGTCACAGAACCCCTCAGTGACTACTAATATCCTTATCATTTACAGTAGGGGGTATATTATCCCTTATAATACACAAGTGATATTCAGAGTTCCCTGTATAACTCTACAGGAGTTATAAGTGTACAGCCTTGTGCCTTTATATGGTCACAGAACTTGTGACTTCTAATATCCTTATCATTTACAGTAGGGGGTACATTATCCTTTATAAAACATGAGTCATACTGATCGGTATATGGTCACAGAACTTCTCCATGGCAGTAGGGGGTACATTATCCTCTATATATATTATTAGTAGACAGGGTACACAGCATGTGCAGACATACATGCAATGCAGAGAATGATAATGTATACCAAAATACCCTCTGGGCTTTGACCCTTGATCATTCATCCAGCTTAAATGACCCTGCTGCACTTTGTCCCCTAGCTTATTGCATTCCCACCCCCACACATTTCTTTTCATAGGGAGCAGCAGTGCTGCTAAATATGGAGGAATGCCAGCAATAGGAAGAGAAGGAGTTAAAGGACTGTTACTTGTCTGCAAACACAGCAAATCTAGGTGTGTCGCACACACTGTCAGATATTTATGTATTTATGAAGCTTTCTGAAACTCAGGTGTACAGAACCAAGGGGATGAGCTGGCTTTTGACTGGAGGGGATTCAGTATAGGCCGACTGAGGGATTAACGTGGGTGGGACAGAGGGAGGGTGTAGGAGCAGGTTGGACTGGTCTCAATGAATGGCTGGAGGGGTGGTTGATACACATGAAAGTGGAACAAACTGCAGACAGATATCGGCAGGCTTCAGGCAGTGACTTCTTCCTCTCTTGCAGGAATTGCTTGGTCTAGTGCATTCCTACCTGGGTATCCTTGTCTGCAGCAACATGAAGCTTATCTGTTTGCTACCTCTCCTGCTTCTGCTTATGGTAAGTAATAAAGCTTATTCATGCCTGCTCTGTACAACAAGGATCTGTAACTCCCAGCATCCCAGTCCGACTGTTCCGTTGAACGTTTACGATAAGAAAAGTAAAGATAAGAATGCTGTATACTTGTAGTTCATATACACAATTCCTGCCTAGCTGGAGATGCTGTGAATTTGTTTTTTAAAAATATTCCTCTAAATTAGCCACAGTCAAGGATTTTCGTGGAAAGATGCCACATTTGGTGCTGGACTGTGTAGTAATGGTATAGCACAATGTGGTGGCCGCATAATCGTATAATGTATTTATCTATCCATCATCCTTCCATAATACGTATGCAGGGTCCAGGGCGTTTGGACCCCATTGCACCTTTAATACTCTCTATAAAACTTTATAGTACATTTAAAGTACATACAGTAGATCAACTTGCAGTATCTCTTTCTCCCCAGTGTTCTAGTCTGGTTCTGATCAGTAGAGCAAACCCACAAGAATGGTCACTTTTGCTGTTACTGAGTTCCCATTGTTTTTTCAAAAAGGGGTCAATACAAATTCATCCAGGCTCCAAGCTTTTCTGATCAGAAACATGAAGTTCACACGGCATTACTAAGGCAATTGAATTGAATTAAAATATACCGAAAGAGGTATCTAGAGGAGCACCAGATCCAAAATCATATATACTGTATATAGTATCAGTTTGTTTTAGAAAAGACACTTTATGGCAGAATATAATATAAATGTAATGTATGGGATCCTACCATCACGCCTCCATTCTCTTTCATCACCTCTAAGTATTTTAGGTGGTTGGAGATTATATTATATGTTTTAAACATATTGCATGTTATCGCCTGTCATACCCAATGTGACATGTTGATTTATGAGAAAGATCCAAGCTGTTTTGGGTTGTGTGAAAGAAAACCCTCAGGGAAGGATTATGAAAATAACCCACCTCTGAATTTACTGCAAATAGAAATTGCCTTTCTTGTCTCCCTTTGTTTGATAAGGCTCTATCCATGCAGATAAGGGGTATCAATAACTCTGGGGGGCGTGATAAGGTCTAACATTTCTAAAAAGGCTATGCGGTCTTAAACATAAAGTAAATCAAGAGAACACAGATATGGATGGATAACACTAATGGACAAATATGAGCCCTAGGTATCAGTTGGGGGGAGGAGAATCAGCTTTAAGGCAAATGGTCAAATGGTCAAATAGTCAAATGCTAGGGCAGGTGTTTATTTTTGAATTCCTGGCTTGAAGGCAAGTTTTACAGAAAAAACAGATGTACTGCCAAACTGAGTCTCCTGTAGTCTACCAACCAGTAGCCAATCACAGCCCTTATTTGGCACCACCCAGGAACATTTTTCATGCTTGTGTTGCTCCCCAAATTTTTTTACATCTGAATGTTGCTCACAGGTGAAAAAGGTTGGGGACCCATGCTTAAGGGTAAGGGCATATGCCAAGATTTGGGGAGATTTAGTCGCCTGGTGACAAATCGCCTCTTCTTCCGGCCACTAATCTCCAAGCTAGAATCGAAATCTCCGGCGGGATGGCACTCGGAGTGCTTCGTTTTCCGAAGTCGCTGAAGTTTCCTTCTGAGGCAACTTCAGTCAACTTCGGAAAACGAAGAGCTCCGAGTGCCATCCTGCCGGAGATTTAGATTCTAGCCAACGGGAAGGCTTTTCGGGGAGATTACATCTTAGCGTGTGCCCTTACCCTAAAAGGAACAGTACTGATTTATTGCAATTCATTTATTGTATTTAAACCATGTTTTGCAGCAGTTGCTGTACTGATTTTCCAATGCCGAACCTGTTAGAGCAGGAGTGTCCATACTTTACTAATGCAAGGTCTACTTTTAGTTATGTTGTCCCATTATGACCTGCATTCATAAAAGCAAAGTTAATATTGGTAATAAATGTATATTGTTATATTTAATCATCTCTTTACTGCTACTGTTTACTTTTTAATTGAATGGGAGGTGCCAGGGTGCACTTCTCTGTCAGCTTAAATATACCACATGTTCTATTTTATTATGATTTCTTCTGTACCTATAAGCTGGTGGTCTAGAGCCCCATACCTGCACCTTTACCTACTTCTGAAAACACACTTTATTGCAGAATACCTATGCTGAAGTAGTTTTATGGTATCTATCTAAACAGGTTGTCCCTGCCTTGGTTTATGGTATGTCTATGTACAGGCTATGAGTAAACATGGTATATGAAAGGAGTATATCGCAAACAGAATAGTGACTACAAAAGGCTCTGGTCATTAGAGCTATAAACCTAAACAACATATGAGGTTTGCTTTGATGTGTTATTCGTTTATTACCAGTGATCGCCAACCAGGAATGTTGCTCCCAGTGGCATGAAAGCAGGTGTCTGTTTTTGAATTACTGACTTGTTTTCAAAGTTTTTGTTGCATGAAAAGCATATTGCCAAACAGAGCCTCTAGCAGGTTAAGGGTCAGGGCACACAGGCAGATTCAGGGAGATTAGTGCCCGGCGACAAATCTCTCTTCTTCAGGTGACTAATCTCCCCAAACTGCCTCCCCTGCCTTCGCCCTGCCTTCTGAAGTCGCCCGAAGTTTCCTTGTGAGGCAACTTCGGAAAACGAAGTAACGCGAGTGCCATGCTGCAGGCGATTTCTCATTCTAACAGGTGGAAGACAGGGAGAAGCAGTTCTGGAGATTAGTCGCCCCAAAGAAGAGGCGATTAGATGCCAGGCGACTAAATCTCCCCCAATCGCCCAGTGTGACCTTGTGCAGCCACCCAAGCAAAGTAATTTTACTCAGAGGTTGTTCTTTGTTTTTATTGTACTACCACCTACAGCATCTGACAGGCATCTGCCTTTTGGTTAAGATCAAGCGTAGTATCTGTTCTTATCAGTTCAATATCTCACAGCCTTTTGGCTAAGTGTAGTTGAAGTGGCTGGGCAACATACTGTGTGGAGGAAAACCACCTATGGAGAGGCAGTTGATCCTCTGGCCAAGGGGCCAAGAAGTCTGAACATTTTTTTACATTAGGACTTGGACCCCTGGCGTGCCCTATATGATCTCCTGTGATTGTATATCAAAAAGCTCAAGCACATTTTAACTTCGGCACCTTTGCAACACTTGCGCTGGGGCTGCACACAGCCACTTTTTATGATTTTATCAATTTATTTTTATCTCACTTTGAATTTTTCCAGTGTTTTTTCTAAGGATTTAATGCAATACTCTCCAGGGTCTTTGCATAAATCTAGGGGAGAGATGTGTGACCATTAGGCTCCTTCTCCCCCTAAAAGCTGTCTCATCCATCAGTGCAAATAACTTGAGACCTCTTCAGATGTTATTTTGGCATTCTTTCCCCTTGGAGGCCTTCAGGTTGTAGGAGATTGGCAAAGGGGATCTCAAAACCTTTGCTTCCCAAGGGCCTTTTGGTCAGGGATAAAAGAGGGTCCACTTTAGTTTTCAGATAAAAGGTGACCCTGAAGAATAATTTTTTACTTTCTGGCTTTTGGCTGGATGACTAAGGGACGGGGATTTGCTGTTTTTTAAAACTTGTCCTTTTCTTGCACCCTTGGAGTTTATGTGTGTTACATGTTTTTTTGCACTGGGTGAAGATAAAACACTTGCTCTGGGCTTCAAATAAACACAAACTTACAACATGCATGGAGCTGGAGCTTTTTCTAAAATACCAGGCTTACTTCTCCTCTGGTCAGGTGACAACCTAACTGGAGAGCTACAGGTTGGACACACTCTTTATTTGAGGTGGCCATATGCTGGCCAGCACTTCAAGCGATGTGACTGGACTGAATGTATGACAGGCCCTACCCAGGGATGCCCAAATAGTGTTTTTTCATTGGTTTTGACCCTTGGATGCACCCACCATCCACAACAAGTGTTGTTTAGACAGATCAACTCTGTCCAACATTATTGCACGATGGTTTGGTGTAATTGATCCTTGACCTGACATATATACCCAGTATGGTCAAAATAAGTCATAATGCCCAACTAAAAAATGTATCGTGGCCATCGTTACCGATCTCCCTTTTCTGTAAGCTGTTCCCTCTCCATATCTGCCTCCACGTTGAATGACCGGAAAGGTTTAGACATGCCAATAATTTAAGTTAAATGCTTTAAAACCAACATCAGTCAGTGGTTACCTTCTTTCTACCCTCAAGGGCCATCAAAAACCAGAATACATTCTTCAAACTGGAAGATAATGGATTTACACAAGAAAATCTGACAGATTGATAGGCTAAAACAGGTAGTAACTAAGGTGCTGTCTGGGATGTGTATTTTTAAAGAGTCATTAGGACTCACTGTCGATGTAGAATAAATCACAAACAAATATAATACTCCCCAGGTCCAAAAGAGTATGTGTACAAGTTAGGGTGCTGGGTTTTGGTCATTTTACTGCTTCAAAAGTGTATATATATAGTTCTAGGAATGTCTGTGACAACAAATATGTGTTCACTCCAAATCCCTTTTCATATTGGGCTTTCAGGGTTATCTAGAAGAGCAAATATTAGATCTAATTTTGCAAGCAGGGTAGGGTAATAAAGGAGAAAACAGAGATAGATACTATATTTATATATAACTTATATATAACTGGCAAACATGGATGACAGTAGAACCTGTTGAGTAATAATATCATTTTATAAATGATGAAATAACCCAACAAGTAGTAGACTGCCCTAGAGGCCATAGGTCCTCAGCTATTGTGGACTTTCCCCTCTCCCTGAAGACCAATTGGAGTGATTATGGGGTAAAAGCTACATTTCTGGTCTAGAGCTGTCTGTACAGTGAATATTTCAAACTAACAGAGGTTTTGACATTAAATGGGTTTGTTCCCATAATTCCTGAATAAAAACTACTGTAGGGTAACCTTTAGTAAATCACAGTTGTAGTGACAGCATCATTTTTACAATCACAGTATGTATTCATTATATATATATATATATATATATATATACACATACATACATACATACATACATACACATATATATATATATATATATATATATATATATATATATATATATATATAATTTATTTATTTATTATATAGTGACATGAAATGCAAAAATAATGTATGACAGCATAGACCGTGCCATAATTACATTTTATTTTGTAGCCTAAATAAGAAAAAGGGTGTTTAAATGGAATGAAGAGATATCTATTTGATATCTAACTAGTAAAATTGTTATGCACTCCCAAACCAAAATCAATAGCCCAGGTGCACCCTGAGAAATGGGTATCCATATAATAAAAATTGGAGCATTCATAGAACTTTATTTATTGGTTGTTACCAACGTTGTGGTCCCAGTAAGAGGACCTTTCTCAAGGCATCCCAAATATCAAAAGATATCTAAGATATACTAAAATAATCTTGATGTTTCTAACTGCTTGTGATTCACAGTGTAAGACAAAAACACCCACAGGCACATATGATACAACCCATCCCTTTATACAGTAAGCTAAACACCCAGGGGCTTAGGGTGCAGTTCTATAAAGGGCCAAGTCATAGATATTTGGCAAAACAAGAGAGACGAGGGGTGGGAAAGTGTGCGATAGGGAGGAAACAATAGAAACGTGGGGCTGAGAAGATAAACAGGTCAAGAGTAATGAGTACCGATATTCTTCAAAGTTTAATTACTGTGGATTATCTTTGTTGCTTACTGCAGATTTAAATGGGGATCTCTGCAAATAGCCCTGTGCAATGATAATTACTCCCAAAACTGGTTTAACACAACGCAAGCTTATAAACCTTACTGGCAACATCATTCACAAGACTAAATGGACCATTAAAGCTTAATTTACTACAGTGTTTTCTTTGGTTCATTTTTGTTCAGTGTGTAAACAGGATGATTAGTGCTTACTTCGCTCTCTGTCTCTGTTATTAACAGAGTAAACAATAAAACCAGCCATTGTATTCCCTGTCATATAAATATGATTCATAATACATTTGTGTTCAGAACAGCAGTGTGTTTAAAAAAGCGAATAAAGCACAGAATTCTTATAATCGCTTTTATTTCCATACACGCAAAGGCATTGGGAAAACTGCACATTCTATTCCAAATCAAACCACAAAGGCAGAGTTGTGTTATTCCTTTACGGAAAGGAAAGAAAAGGGAATATTAGGCTGTTCCGAAAAATAGTGTCTGCATTCTTCTTTATAAACTCCCATTCACTGTATAAACGGAAACTGATTTTGCTTTCCTTTGAATGACTGAACTAATATTGAGTTGTATAATCTGTGTTTCTGAGAACTGCTGCACATCTGTGTTACATGGAGTCCCCCAACTTCCAGCAACCTGTTACATTCCACAATTCTTCTGCATTTCCTGCTTTTGCCTCATTATTTTTGATGTCGCCCCACAAGTTTTCTATTGGATTAAGGTCCGGGATTGGGCCACTCCGTAACGTCAATATTGTTGGTGTGGAACCAAGATGTTGCTGGTTTACTGGTGTGTTTGGGTTTGTTGTCTTGTTGAAACCTTCATTTCAAGGGCATTTCCTCTCAGTATAATCCAACATTTTGATGTATTGAAACTGATCCATGATCCCTGGTATGTGATAAATAGGCCCAACACCATAGTCTGTGAAACATCCCCATATCATGATGCTTGTGCCACCAGCTTCACTCTGAACTGTGGCTTGAATTCAGTGTCTGTGGCCCCTAGACCCAATATCTTTCATTAGTCCACAAAATGTGACGCCATTTCTCTTTAGGCCAGTCAATGTGTTCTTTGGGAAATTGTCAGCTCTTCAGCACGTCTTTTTTTTCAACAATGAGACTTTGCGATGGCTTCTTGCCGATAGCTTGGCGTCTTCTAATTGCAACAGTATCTCAGATAACTTTACATCTTCTTTGATCTTCCTGGAGCTGATCATTGAGTCTTTGCCATTTTGATTCTTCTTCTATCCATTGAATAGTAGTTTTCTTCCACGTCTTTCAGATTTTGGTGCCATTTTGAACCATTTGGGATAATTTTAGCTGAGCAGCCTATCATTTTCTACACTTCTTTATATGTTTTCCCCTCTCTAATCAACTTTTTAATCAAAGTACGCTGATTTGACTAAAGGTCCCCATAGACGCGACGATTCTTCTTGCCGAACGACCGATTTTAGGGAAGTCCGACCAATCCTTCGAAATTATCGTGCGGTTAGTGGTATTCGAACGATCGTACATCTTACGATTTTTCGGCCGACATCTGTCAGGAAATTGATCGGCCAGGTCAAAAAATCTTTGTCGGTCCCAGTGCAATCTATCTATGTTTGCAGGGCCAAGCAGGCAGCTCCCCTTTGTTTTCCTGCCAAATTGGTCTTTTTAGTTGATGGTAAATTCGTACGATCGTTCCGCGAAGATCATTGTCTCACGATCAGGATCTGATCTTTTAAAAATCTTTACATCTATGGCCAGCTTAAGAGACACTTGCTGCTATTTCGGGAGATTACCCAGCGACAAATCACTTCTTCTTTCGTCTAATAATCTACCCAAACTGCCTTCCCGCCGACTAGAAAGTAAATCACTGGTGGGATCGATTCGTTGTCCGAAGTTGCCTCATGTGGAAACTATGGGCGACTTCAGAAAGCTGTAGCAATCTGAGTGCCATCCCACCGGCGATTTACATTCTATCCAGTGGGAAGGCAGTTCAGGGAGATTAGTCACCCGAAGAAGTATTGATTTGTCGCAGGGCGACTAATCTCCCGAAATAGCAGCAGCATGTGTTTCTGCCCTAACCAGCATCACATAAACATTTGCTCCTTCCTTCCTTAAATAAGGTACAGAATTGGCACCTGTTTTTTCACAGAAAGAATGAGCTCACTAATTGAACTCCACACTGCTATTATTTGGAACAAGCTATTATTATTTGGAACACTGCTATTATTTGGAACAAGCCTCAGTTAATGATTCAGTGACACAGAATCAGCAGCATGTCATGATTGTTGGGTCCGTTGGATTTCCATTACTCTACTACACCTACGAGTAAATTAATTGCCATGTAGAAATGTAATATAATAGATAAAAGCAGAACAAGTATAGCTAATGCTAATGATATAGGGGAAGTTAATTGACGCACCCATCGTATGCCTCATAAGCTGAACCTAGTGTGTGTATATAAAGACTGTAAACTCTGCTAGGGCAGGGACTGATGGGAATGATCTATAATCTCTGTACAGCACTGCTGAATATATTGGTGCTATAGAAAAAATGTATAATGTTAATATTGCCTGCAGCCAATGGGAGGTGCTGGGGAGATTTCTCTGCCTTCGGTATAAGGATGATACACAACTAATAAGGGCTATTTAAATACTTTGGTATTCTCCTCAGGCATCTTAGTCACGACATGTATAGGTATTGCCCATAGCTTTCGGGCTTCTGCATGTTTCCTCTCCTCACTCTCACACACCCTGTTTTACAGGGTCAGACTGGGGAGACCGGCTGCTGTCTACAGGGTCCCCTGCCCCGCCGCAGTGCACTGTGCTGCGATTGTGCATGCGATAATGGTTTTTTGCTGTGATTGCGCATGTGTGCGCATACAGTTTTTTTTTGCCGCAACCTGAAAATTATTGTTGCAGGGAGCAGGTCTGGACCGGCTGGGGCCCACTGGGTTTTTTCCCGGGGTCCCGCCAGGCCCAGTCAGACCCTGCTGTTTTATCACCAAAATACATAATGTGTTTTTCATGTTAGAGGCTTTCTGATTAAACGGTGAGAGTGAGGAGATTATTAAACAGGGCACAAGTGTTGGGTTAAGGGATGTAAGGTTGCACCACTGAGAGCTCATACATTTAAAGGGGTTGTTCACCTTTGAGCTTGGGTCCCCAACCTTTTTACCAGTCTGTCACATTCAAATGTATAAAAAGGTTGGAGATTTGAGAGCAACATACGCACAAAAATCTTCCTGGGGGTGCCAAATATGGGCTGTGATTGGTTATTTTGTAGCTTCTAGGTGGGCGTGCACCCTATAGGAGCCTCTGTTTGGCAATGCACATGGTTTGTATGCAACTAAGACTTGCCTTCAAGCCAGGAACTCAAAAATACGAACCTGCCTTAAGGCCACTGAGAGCATCCAAGGGGTCGGAGAGCAACATGTTGCTCACTAGCCACTGGTTGGGGATCACTGATATAGAGAGTGGTATCCTGAGACAATTTGCATTTGGTTTTCATTTTTTATTATTTGTGATTTTTGAGTTATTCTGCTTTTTTTCCCCAGCAGCTCTCCAGTTTACAATTCCAGCATTCTGGTTTCTAGGGCCCAGATTACCCTAGCAACCATGAACTGATTTGAATGGGAGACTGATATATGAGTGGGGTGGGTCTGAATAGAAAGATGATTCCTCAAAAGTAGCAATGACAATACATGTACAGAGCATACGTTTTTTTAGATGGGCTCACTGTAACATACTAAAAGTAAACCCCTTAGGGTGTTTCCACTATGCACCCATTGTGAAAAACATGTTTTTCCAGTCATTACGCATTTGCAGATGTTTGGCCCATAGAATATAATATGAGTTGGTAAAAATTGTACAGTTATGGGACCTGTTATCCGGAATGGTCGGACCTGGGGGTTTCCGGATGATGTATCTTTCCATAATTTGGAACATGTAAATATTAAATAAGCCCAATAGGCTGGTTTTGCTTCCAATAAGGATTAATTATATCTTAGTTGGGATCAAGTACAAGGTACTGTTTTATTATTACACTGAAAAAGGAAATCTATTTTAAAAATTTGGAGACAACCTTTCCATAATTCGGAGCTTTCTGGATAATGGGTTTCCGGATCCCATACCTGTAGTCAATAATTAATGGGGGTGAAAGGCTTTAATAAATATGGTCGCCTGTGTTTGTGTGGAAGGGGGGGGGGAAATAGTCTTAAATTTTTATTAATGTGAAATAATTATCGATCTGTGGATAAAAACTTTTCACACGGGAAAATGAATTCAACCTTTGATAAACCTGCCCCAAGGGGTTTCTGTTACGGCTGTGTCATGAGCAGCAATACATGATTGAAAAGAAAATGGAAACTTTAGTGTGATCTTGTAAGTGCAGGGGGCCGCCCACCCCCGGGCCTTATCTTATAATCAGTAAATGTGGGTCACTGCATTGTTCTGTACTACTATCTCATCTGCTTTCTCCTGCTCATGGGGCTTAGGGTAAGGCCACACTAGGCGATAGCGCAGCGATTTGACTCGCGGCGACTTTTCGCCGCGACTTTTAATCCGCAATCGCTGGGGAAACTTTTGCGCTGGCGTCTATGGGGAATTGCGAGCGTAAAAACACACGCGGCGATCTTTTTTCTATTGTCGCTCGAAATCGCGCGATTTCGAGCGACAATAGAAAAAAGATCGCCGCGTGTGTTTTTACGCTCGCGATTCCCCATAGACGCCAGCGCAAAAGTTTCCCCAGCGATTGCGGATTAAAAGTCGCGGCGTAAAGTCGCCGCGAGTCAAATCGCTGCGCTATCGCCTAGTGTGGCCTTACCCTTAGAGTGTTAGACAATCATTTGGGTTCCCCAAGCTAAAGGGCTTCAGCCATCTGCTGATTTACAAAGAGTGCTGGGAGTTGTAGTGAATCTGTCAACCCTTCTGCCCAGAGGGCAGATATTCATTATGTGTCTCTCTGCTGTTTTTCGGATGCTGGACTTCAGCAGTGATTGGAGAGCTGAAGACTTTGCCATTTTACTAGTAAAAGAGCAAGGGACATTGCAGGGGCAGGATTTAAAGTAGGACTGTGGCTCTTCAGCTGTAATTACGTATCCTACACTATGCCCATTTTGCCTTACTGACTCAATCTTGTCTTACTGTCTACATTTTGCCCTGCTGTCTCCATCGTGTTGTGCTGTCTCCCTCTTGTCTTACTGTCTCCATCTTATCCTACTGTTTCCAGCTTGCCCTGCTGTCTCCAGCTTGCCCTGATGTCTCCAGCTTGCCATATGGTCTCCAGCTTGTCATGCTGTCTCCATCTTGCCCTACAGGCTCTATCTTGCTCTTTTTTCTCCAGCTTTCTCTACTGTCCATTTTTGTCCTACTGTCTCCCTCTTGCCGTATTGTCTCTGTTTTCCCAGACTGTCCTCTCTTGCCTTACTCTCTCCATCTTGCATACTGTCTCCATCTTGCGCTACTGTCTCAATCTTGTCCTATTGTCTCTTCTTTCCCTACTTTCTCCATCTTGTTCTACTGTCTCCATCTTACACTGATGTCGCCATCTTGCTCTATTGTCTCCATCTTGTCCTACTGTCTCCATCTTACCTTACTGTCTCCATCTTGCCCTACTGTCTCCATCTTGCCTTATTGTTTCTTATTTCCCTACATTCTCCATATTGCTCTGCTGTCTCCATCTTGCCTTATTATCTATTCTTTCCCCACTTTCTCCATCTTGCTCTGCAGTCTCCATCTTGCTCTACTGTCTCCATCTTGCCCTATTGCCTCTTCTTTCCCTACTGTCTCCATCTTGCTCTGCTGTCTCCATCTTGCCCTACTGTCTCCATCTTGCCATATTGTCCCTTATTTTCCTACTTTCTCCATCTTCCTCTACTGTCTCCACCTTGCCCTACTGTCCCATCTTGTCTTACTTTCTCCATCTTGTGTTACTCTCTCCATCTTGCCCTATTATCTCTTCTTTCCCTACTGTCTCCATCTTCCTCTACTGTCTCCATCTTGCGTCTCCATCTTGCCCTCCCAATATATAACAATACAGTCCCCTTCTACAATTAAAGGAGAAGGAAAGGTTAAAACTAAGTAAGCTAAGTGATCAGGGAGAGACTCAGGCAGGAAGTGATGTCACAACAAGCTAATACTAGATCTGCTATCCTAAGCAAACAGAGAGCTTCTAGAGATTTTTTACTCAGGTATGGTAAAACATTCTACAGAATAAATATAGCATTCTAGCTTGCACTATTGCAGCTAATCTATTGGTAATAAAATGCCTCCGTGGCTTTCCTTCTCCTTTAAAAAAAAATAAAAACAAAGGGAAAAGTGAATGTATAGTGCTCCTATAAGCTGTGTGGATGCCATATTTAAATACTTTTATTCTGGATCCCCATTAATACTGAAATATGGCAGGAAAAACTTCTCACAAGACTCAAACTGACCTTTATGTCTCAGTTTCTCCGGAAATTCTCGGACCCATTATTTAATAAACAAGCCTTGAGCCGGAATGTGAAATCTTAGCTTCTTTCTGTTGCGTGTGACAAGTTCCAGCTGGCAGGGTTTATTTGCTCCTGCCGTGTGTAAATATTGGTAATGCCATTAGATCATTTTTACACTGTTGGTGACACTGCTGAGTCAGTACTTTCTGGCTCCTTGCTATAGGCAGCGATCCAACATGGCTGACCTTGCCCTTGAATCTGGGGAGTGCCCTCTCTTTGCTTTCTTTCTTTTTATTTACTTAGATATAAGCTTATATATATATATATAGGATTTCTCTCATAATAATTATAAATTCCTTCCTTAATTGTTTTTATTAGATTTAATATGACTCATGTTGCCAAAGGGTCTTGTTATAGCATCACAAGTAAGTGGCAGTTGTTCTTCTATAGCCAAATACAGAGCAGTGAATCCTTTGCTTGTCTAACAGAAGCCTACAGGCCATACAAGGTAATTGCATTTAAAGGCAGGGTTGAGCTCTGTCCTACCGCTGCACATTAGACAAGCAAAGGATTAAGCTGGCCATGGATGCAAAGATCCGATCGTTTGAATCCTCCTTCCCCATCTCCCGACTTGCCACTAATCATTCAGATCAAATCAAGTAGTAAAAGAACAGATCAGACGATGTTCTGCCCCTCACAGCAATCGTACGAAAGTTATGTCCGACAAAAGCCAGTTACAGTCTCGCACTGATATCGTCAGATCGGCAATACATGCAGAGATATTATCGGCAGCCGACAGAAATTTTCTAACCTGTCCGATCGACTGAACAACCGATCGGCATGGCACGACAGATGTCGGGACACTCCACACGATCTGAAAATAATAAGGAAAGTCCTTACACTAAGGGGCAGATTTATCAAGGGTCGAATTGAAAATTGAAAATTCTAATTTTTTTTATGGTCAAAACTGTCAAATTCGACTAGGGAGTTATTCAAATTTGATTCGTGTTTTTTTTTAAAAAAAATTCTAAATTGATTTTCAAATTTATTATAGAAGAACTCAAATTCGACTATTCGACTATTTTTTCCCCAAAATAAATCAGTTAATAGTGCTGCTCCAGCAGAATTCTGCACTGAAATCCATTTCTCAAAAGAGCAAACAGATTTTTTTAAATTCAATTTTGAAATCTGACATGGGGCAAGACATTTTGTCAGTTTCCCAGCTGCCCCAAATCATGTGACTTGTGCTCTGATAAACTTCAATCACCATCGTCGCCTTTGACAAAGCTCGCATTTGGCGAGTGAAACGCGCGTCAGGCGCACCTTTTAGTTTCAGTCAGGCAGGACGGTTTGATAGGGACTTTGTTCGTAAAACGGATCGGGAGGGGTGCTACAAGGGTGAAGGGGTTGGCTCTGGCATATGGATCCGCGGGTCTGGACTCTAACTCTATGTAGAAATTAAGCACCTATACAATACTGAATGGCTTCTTGCAGCGGGTGGTGAATCGGAGGGTGAAGGGGTTGGAAACGGCTTTTGAACTGTGGGCCAGAAATTATTATTAGTGCTAGAACTGATTTTCATCAGCAAGGCAAGCTGGCTATTTGTCTAATCAAGCCCACAGTCTATACCAATACCCCTTAAGATCAACCGTCGCTGGGTTAAATGGATGCTTAGCACGATCAGTGATAACCCTCCTTTATCAGTCAATCAACGTCCTGTTTCTCGCTGGTTTTTTAATATTTTCTTTGGTCTGGACATTTTAACATATATATTAAAAGTTACGTTTTAATTTCAATACTTCTAAATGCTTCGGAGGTTACATATGGGAAGGTGCAACTGTGAGGGCCAGTTCTTTCTAATTTTCTCCCCCTTATTTTGTATATAATTGCTATTTGGCCTTGCACACCATATACTGTGATTGATGGTTGGTGCTCCCTAACACCATATACTTTTCTCGTAAACTTCAATCACTCTTTACTGCTGTACTGCAAGTAGGAGTGATATCACCCCCTCCCTTTCCCCCCCCAGCAGCCAAACAAAAGAACAATGGGAAGGTAACCAGATAACAGCTTCCTAACACAAGATAACAGCTGCCAGGTAGATATAAGAACAGCACTCAATAGTAAAAACCCATGTCCCACTGAGACACATTCAGTTACATTGAGAAGGAAAAACAGCAGCCTGCCAGAAAGCATTTCTCTCCTAAAGTGCAGGCACAAGTCACATGACCAGGGGCAGATGGGAAATTGACAATATGTCTAGCCCCATGTCAGATTTCAAAACTGAATATAAAAAAATCAGTTTGCTCTTTTGAGAAATGGATTTCAGTGCAGAATTCTGCTGGAGCAGCACTATTAACTGATTCATTTTGAAAATTTTTTTTTTTCCCATGACAGTATCCCTTTAAGTTGGAGAAAAATTTTTTCTTTTTAAACAAATTTACCTTGGTTTTAAATTAGAATTTAAATAGAAATTATGGGAGTTTTTAAAAACTAAAGGTGGCCATAGACGTAACAATTAATTCAACACACACATGTAGAGCTGAATAGATATACAGGTAGATATACGGGAAGAAACAATAGAATTCTACCTGTATCTGACGATTCAGCACTAACAATGGGCGATGTTTGGGTCCCTTCAAAGGCACCCGATCAAAATTTTCCGTCCAGCCCGATCGACGAGCCGACCGATATCCAAGTCTTCTGCCGATATTGGTCGGCTCTTTTTTCCACCATACACGCAACGAATATCGGACGAAAATTAGTTTCGTACGATATTATCTGTGCGTCTATGGCCACCTTAACATGGATTTGAAATTCAACCTTTGATAAATGTGCCTCTTATACTTTACCAAATAAATGCCTCCCATGCCCGTTGCAAAACACTATACTTTTTCTGCACCATTATATATTCCTACACATTTACTTTTTGTTGTTTTAAAGTTGCAGGCAGTTACTTTATGTGTTCTTATAAACAAACCCCTCCGTTACCAAAGATGAAGCATTTGTTAGGGTTTGAGATAAAAAGTGGCTCATTATCAGACAACTGCTGATCTGTTCAGGAAATAGAATGTGACCTTAATTTCCATCTTAGACTTTGCCCTGTTCATTACAAGAAATAACAAACAGTCAAACACCATATCTATTCCCTAATTAAAACAAAAGGTAGAAAAAGTATGTTTAGCATAAGCCCTATTTATTTACACTGCTGGATTTATTGGCTGACTCCCTTGTGCTGCCAAGATCTAAGAAAAGTTTTTGAAAGCCCTCTGGATAATTTGAGGCTTCCAAAGCCTCCAAAGAAGTTCAATAAGACTTGCACAGCCACCAAAAAAAGTCCATTAAAGCTTCAGAAGCCTCCATAAAAAAGTCTCAGCGGCGAAGTGCGTCAGGCTTGTGACATCATCCAGGTGCACACAGTGAACAACATGCTGTGAAAGTGGAAGATACGCATGAAAAAACTCAACCCACCATGAAAAAACTCATGGCAGGTTATGAAAGTTTGAACATATTTCTGTGGTTTTTCCCAGTTATTACAGTTTTGCTAATGAAGGTGAATTACCCTTTAAGCTGTGTGTCTAACTTCTCCCAAGGGACCTGTTATCTTATATTGTTACAATTACTTATTTCCTTATCTAGAAATTGTTACAAAAATATATTACAAGCAGCTGTAGCTGTTCTGGGAACTCTGCCAAAAGCCAATTAAGTTAGAAACTTTGTTTCTTTTTTCTAGCTGTTCAGGGCAGAGAAAAACAGGACTTTCCAGTACAAATGAGGGACTGCAGGTTGAGCTGTCAAAAGAGGGACTGTCCCTCTAAAAATGGGACAGTTGGGAGGTATGGCTAATGTAAAAGCATTGGGCAAATACTTTATGGCAAACCAGATTGCAGCTCCCTAACACAAGATAACAGCTACCTGGTAGATCTAAGAACAACACTCAATAGTAAAATCCAGGTCCCACTGAGACACATTCAGTTACAATGAGTAGGAGAAACAACATCCTGCCAGATAGCAGTTCCATCCTAAAGTGCTGACTCTTTCTGACCACGCAAAATGACCTTAGATGGCGCCTACACACCAATATTACTACTAAAAAAAATACACTTGCTGATTCAGGAATGAAATTTAATATTGTAGAGTGAATTATTTGCAGTGTAAACAGTGTCATTTAGAAATAAAAACAACATCATAAAAATCTTGACACAGTCCCTTTAAGAAATACAGTAAATAATGAAGGCCAATTGCAAAGTTGCTAGGAATATGACATTACTACAACATACTAAACGTTAGCTGAAAGTGAACCACCTCTTTAAGGCTTTGTAAGTACCTGCCTACCATTCCCTAAGGTGCAAACCAGTACATATTGATTTAAAGGGTAACGTGCCCTATAAGTTGTAAACCAAGTTATATTGGTGATGGAAACTACTAACAGGGAATGGACTGGGCTGGACCTGATCCTTGCTGGTGCTTCCCCAAGCCGCTGATCTCCCTCCCCTGACACACTGGCATACCTCCCAACTGTCCCGTTTTCAGCAGGACAGTCCCGCTTTTGACAGCTCAACCCGCAGTCACGTGTTTGTACTGGAAAGTCCCTATTTTCTCTGCGCTGAACAGCTAAAAAAAGATGATGACAATGTTTCTAACTTAATAATCTTTTGGCAGAGAGCCCAGAACAGGCACAAGGTTCAGATAAGATACTTTGTAACAATTTTAAGATAAGCAAATAAGTAATTGTAAGAATTTAGATAAGGAGGTCCATTGGGAAAAGTTAGACTCACAGTTTAAAGGGGTTTTTCTCCTTTGATGTAACTTTTAGTATCATGTAGAGAGTGATATTCTGAGACAATATGCAATTAGTTTTCATTTTTTATTATTGAAGGTTTTTGATTTATTTAGCTTTTTATTCAGCAGCTCTTCAATTTGCATCTTAAGCAATCTGGTAACTAGGGTCCGAATTGCCCTAGCAACCATGCCTTTATTTGAATAAGAGACTGGAATATGAATAGGAGAGGCCTGAATACAAGGACCAGTAATACAAAGTAGCAATAACAATACATTTGTAGCCTTACCGAGCATTTGGTTTTTAGAAGGCGCCAAATTTTTGTCCCTCCTTTTATTTCTACAATGTTGGGAGGTATGCGTGACGGCCACCAGTTCGATCCTGACTCCTAACCATCCCTTTAGCAGCGTGACATCACAGAAGATGGGCTATAAAATATGGGAACGTACTACATTATTATAAATTTTTCCTTTGCTTCTTTCTAGCGCTGGTTCATGTTATCCGACACTTTCTGAAAGGAACTCATCTGATTCAATATGTTGCAGATTATCTTTGTTATTGGAGAAATAGTAATCTCATCCTTATTCTTGAGAACTAATACCTTGTATCGATTCGAAGGATTTTAATCCGTCGATTTTTCTTCGACCAAAAAAGCTAGCTAAGACTACGGGGACCATCCCCATAGGCTAACATTGACTTCGGTAACTTTTAGGTGGCGAACTAGGGGGTCGAAGTTTTTTCTTAAAGAGACAGTACTTCAACTATCAAATGGTCGAATAGTCGAACGATTTATGTTCGAATCGAAGTAGTAGTCGAAGGTCGAAGTAGCCAAAAAACCATTTGAAATTCGAAGTTTTATTTATTCATTCCTTCACTAGAGCTATGTAAATGGGCCCCATAGAATAGAAATGTCACAATATAAGGCTGATTAGTAATTAATACAGATAATTACTACATGGCAGCACAGAAACCAGTGCAATTAGCATCAGAATTTAATAATCAGCAAACCTGTAGCTTCATCTTAAATTACAGGGGAAGCTCATTTTCTGCTGGATAATTAGTGACGAGC
Source organism: Xenopus laevis (assembly GCF_017654675.1). Taxonomy (NCBI): domain Eukaryota; kingdom Metazoa; phylum Chordata; class Amphibia; order Anura; family Pipidae; genus Xenopus; species Xenopus laevis. The sequence continues at coordinate 14,663,061 of NC_054388.1, read as the reverse complement.
CCTAAACTCAGCTTCTCAACAGCTGCTCAGAGCCCACTGAGCATGTGAGTGTCACAGACACTTTCCAAGATGGTGGCCCCCTGTGACAAGTTTGAAGTCCTGGATCATTGCTGCTATTGACAAGCTGACACTTTAGGTTGGTGCAATAAGGTCATTATATAAAATATAAGCATTTTCAACCATATTCATTTTTAGCATTTCATTCTCCTTTAAAGGGGTTGTTCATCTTTGAATTAACTGTTAGTATGATGTAGAGTGTTACAGTATATTCTAAGTCAATTTGCATATGGTATTCCTTTTTTATTATTTGTGGTTTTCGGGTTATTTTATTTTTTTCATTTATCCACTCTCCAATTTGCAATTGCACCAATCTGGTTGCCAGGGTCCAAATGACCCTAGCAACCAAGCATAGATTAGAACAAGAGACTGGAATATGAATAGCAGAGGGCCTGGATAGAAAGATGAATAATAAAAAATATCATTTTTGTAGACTTATAGAGCATTTGATTTTTTAGATGGGATCAGTGAACCCCTTATTTGAAAGCTGGAAAGAGTCAGAAGAAGGAGGCAAATAATTCAAAAACTATAAAAAATATATAATGAAGACCAATTGAAAAGTTGCTTCGAAATGGCCAAGGGGAGATGGAGCTCTTCCATTAATTAAATTAACATATGAAACAAGAGGGGCACCAGAACAATTCAACAAAGTGTGGGGGCCTGGTGTGACCCAGACTCTCTGGTACACATATAAAATACATGTATTTGCTTTATATGCTCATCTTCATACAGGTACTTACAACTGTTACTAAAAATCCAGTTATTGACGTGACACTGTATCTGCACCAATACAAACTGTAACTATTATATCAATCACAACTGTAAAATGTCTATTATTTTCTGTTTTGGGTTGTTTTATTTTGTGGTTAAAACAATACAAGTTACCTTTAAAAAAAAGAAATGGCCAAGGGGTCTTGATGCACTCATAGTGCTAGAAGAGCAGAGTTTCAGATCTGAATACAGAATTTTTTTCTCTTAAAGTTACCATGGCGTTTTGCCACCCCTCATAACCAGTGGGGTGCTACGGCCTGAAGGGAGTTTCTCAATGTGCTTCATTGGTGCAGCTCCTTTGGCTTTAAAGAAGGGGTTTATTTTTTAGTTACTGGCTTTAAACAAGCTTTAGCTGCATAAAAAAACATGGCCACTGCCAAACAGAGCCTCCTATAGGCCGCCAGTCCACATAAGAGGCTGCCAGTAGCCAATCACAGCCCATATCATCCCCAGGAAGTTTTTGCAGATTTAAGTTGCCCTCCAACTTTTTTTTTTGTAACATGTGAATGTGGCTTAAAGGAAAACTTTACCCCCAAAATTAATATTTAAGCAACAGATTTATATCATATTAAAGATTCTTACCAAACCAGTATATATATATTATATATATATATATATATATATATATATATATATATATATATACATAATATTGCACTTTTACATCTCTTGCCTTGAACCACCATTTCATGATGGTCTGTGTACTGCCTCAGAGATCACCTGACCAGAAATTCTGCAACTCTAACTGTAATAGGAAGAAGTGTGGAAGCAACTCTGTCTGTTAATTGGCTCATGTGACCTAACATGTATGGTTTGTTTGTGTGCACCGTGAATCCTACGATCCCAGAGGGTGGCCCTTAAAACACGAATTTTCTATTTAGGATTACCCAATGGCACATACTAATAAAAAGTATATTATTCTGAAAATAGTTTTTTTTTTTAATAAAGCAGGGTTTTACACATGAGCTGTTTTATGCAATATCTTTTTATAGAGACCTACATTGTTCAGGGGGTATAGTCAGTGTCTGACTGACCCGGAGGGACACCGGGGAAAAAACCTTGTGGGCCCGACCCTCATGGGACCCGCCGGGCCAGACCCCATCTCCAGATATTTAGATTTGAAAAACAACTATTTTTTTCCGGCACTGCGCAGCGCCGCCTGCGCGCTGAGCGACGCTGTTGCGCATGTGTGCCGATCGGCTCCCTCGCTGAGCCGGCACGTCACAGTAGGGGGCCGGGGGGCCAAAGGGGGGACCCTGGACAGCAGTGTGAGATAGTGATAGTAATACAGTAATAGTCAGCACAGGGTAGCTAGAGAGCAAATGTGGCTCCACCGAGGAGAAATAGTGGGGTTAGGACCCCGTGGTATTTGAACCACTAGAGCAGGGACTACAGTGGGTGAGTTGAGGACCAGATAGGGTACCAAGACCCAAGACCCCAGGCTGAATACAGTGTGTGAGGTGAGGACCAAGTCGGGTGCCAAGATACAACAAGACCCCAGGCTGTGAAACCCATGCTTTAGTGCTCAACCAGAGGGATAGTGCCCAGTGAGAGTGGTAACTATTTCCCAAGTCTATTGTTGCTGATTTATATTGAATAATAGCCCGTCTGCTGTACCTTGTACCCCCTGGAGGGAATATTGCTGTCGGAAGCTTTTCTATGATGCCTGTGAACATCAAAGTGCTTGTGAACTACGACCTTGCCACTGTTCTCTGTTAATAAACAAGTTATAGTTTACTGCAAAGAAACTGTCTGGGTGAATATCCTGCTGTTGATCTACACCAGGTACTGGGAGTTGCAGGGAGTTGCACGGGTACACTGGGGGTCCTGGGCACACCACAAGCAGTTTTAGCCTGGTCACACTCAGCTTTAATACACAGCAAAAGTACACTTAAGGGTGTGCTACAGTATTGTTATTGCTTTTTATTACTGATCTTTCAAGTCAGGCCTCTCCTACAGTATTCATATTCCAGTCTCTTATCCAAATCAATGCATAGTTGCTAGGGTGATGTGAATCCTAGCAACCAGATTTCTGAAATTGCAAGCTGCCAGATTTCTAATATTGCAAGCTAGAGGACTGCTGAATAAAAAGCGAAAAAACGCAAAAATGAAAACCAGTTGCAAACTGTCTCAGAATATCACTCTCTACATTCTTAAACAACCCCTGTAACAATGCTAACTCCCTCTTTTCACCCCTAAGCAAGAAGTAGGAGTGGAGGTTGGGTGGAGCCAGATATGAAACAAGTGGAATTTGTCTAATTTAAGAATTCCTGTTTGTTTGGCTTCATCTTCCACATTTTATTGATCCTGATGGGTGTGTTTGGGTTTTGGTGTACTTAAAATGTCAGGGCGTATTTTGAATCTCAGTCTGGTCATATGTTTTACCCCAGGTCCAGGTAAGTAAAGGGAAAAGCCAGGTCAAACAAGGACATCTTCCTGCTTGCAGAGACAAGTCTGAGATTATACTCTGCGTAATACAAAGGGTCCTGATACCCTCGACCCAAGGGAAAATAAAAGATAAACATTATCAACAGTTAATTAAACACAAGATTTGTTCTAAAGAACAATGGGACATTAATTAGAAAGCAAACACAGTGTCTTTATTGCACTTTCCGTGGGAGCTGTCGTGTTGCTGTCTGATTGGACTGCATATATTATAACAAAGGGTCTCTTTCTCCTCTCACAGCCTTTACAGAGCTGCATGGATATCACTAAATAGCCTGTGTTTATCCCATACATCATACTCCAGGTGATATAATAACTAATTTGCTTGGCTCTTTCCCATAAGGATATTCTCTAGTTGGGAAAAACCTGCAGTCAGTTATTACTTACCCTATGGCAGTATGGCTGGCAGCCATTAGGCCAAGCTGTATCCCTGGAAACAATGGGAATTGGATGTTGTACTCAAATTTTTGGTTTCTGGGATCTGCTATTAAACGTGCCAGCCATAGTGCATAAAGTGTCAGGGTAGAACTCCCATGTTCTCAACCATTATGCAAAGTGATCGGGAAATGCCCAAAAGCAAAGAGAGAAAATGTAAATGTGGAAATTTTATAAAATAAATGCACATCAAGAATTTAAATGCAAGAGGTTGTTTTATTTGGTGTAGGGGGACACCTAGTGTTCTTTTCTGGTACTTTTTAATATGAGAATAATCCTCTACTATCAGGTGTTTCCCATTTTTTTGTCCACAACCTGTGAGGAAAGAAGGTGATGTAGCAACGACTGATCTTTCTTTGTTTTCCCTCTCACCAGGTAACAAACACGTGGGAGAAAAAACACAAGCGAGACCTCAGTGGGCAAAGGAGCAAGACAAAAAGGGTAAATTTCGTTCAGAACAAGTGACTGGTTCTCTGTTCAGAGAAGTTGCAGTTCCAGCATATTTATGAAACTGCCTGTATCACTGTATTGTCTTATATATTCAAGGACATCTGCAGCAAACCCTAATATCCTTAAAGGGATTCTGTCGTGATTTGTATGATGTAGTTTTTATTTCTAAATTATACTGTTTACACTGCAAATACTTGCTACAATATAACATTTAATTCCTGAACCAGCAAGTGTATTTTTTTTGGTTGTAATATTCCTGTGTATGCAGCCATCTCAGGCCATTTAGCCTGGTCATGTGCTTTCAGAAAGAGCCTGCACTTTAGGATGGAACTGCTTTCTGACAGGCTGTTGTTTCTCCTACTCAATGTAACTGAATGTGTCACAGCGGGACCTGGATTTTACTATTGAGTGCTGTTCTTAGATCTACCAGGCAGCTGTTATCTTGTGTTAGGGAGCTGCTATCTGGTTACCTTCCCATTGTTCTGTTGTTAGGCTGATGGGGGGAAAAGGGAGGGGGTGATTTCACTCCAACTTGCAGTACAGCAATAAAGAGTGACTGAAGTTTATCAGAGTACAAGTCACATGACTGGAGGCAGCTGGGAAACTGACAACATGTCTAGCCCCATGTCAGATTTCAAAATGAAATATATAAAAATCTGTTTGCTCTTTTGAGAAACTGATTTCAGTGCAGAATTCTGTTGGAGCCGCACTATTAACTGATGCATTTTGGAAAAAATATTTTTTCCCCATGAAGTATCCCTTTAATAACACCTGTAGGGTGCCTTATTTATTTCTGCCAACCAGTCTCTCACATTATATATCCAGTATAAGCCTCGGTAGCCAATCTTACACTTATCTTTCCTGGCAGAGCCTGGAAGGTACGGAGCACCTCAAACCCCTCAGACGTTCAAAGAGAAGATGGGTCCTAAGTACCATTGTGTTGGAAGAGAATGAACCCGGGCCTTACCCGAAATTAGCTGGAGACGTAAGAAGCTTTTTTTCTTTCCTTTGCCTTTTATAATTACCTTTCTCATGTAAAGTAACAGGCAGCTCTTTCTGCCTCCCTTGTCCATTAGTATTGGTCGCTAGTATATTCGAAGCAGGTATATGTCTATAACATATATATCATTATAGCAATATGCCTCTAATGAATAATCAATAATCATCTCTCTTCCAATATATATATATCATTATAGCAATATGCCTCTAATGAATAATCATCGTTCTCCCAATACAAACATTTCAGCTCTTTAATGATCGGGCAGAAAACATCTCAATAAAGTATCTCATCAGTGGCCCCGGAGTGGACGAGTTTCCGGAAATCGGCTTGTTCTCAGTCAATGATCTCACTGGCCAAGTGTTTGTTCACCGACCGATTAATCGAGAGAAGACTCCTCTGTTTGTGGTAAATAAATAATAAGGTTTTCAAGAAGGTTTTTTATGTCCCAGATTGGCTATACACAGTAAAGATATTTGTCTCATGATATACAATTCCTACCTTGCAATAGACATTTTGTATGAATTAATATCTATCTTTATTTCCAATTGGAACCCTAGGTGCGCTTTGATGTTGCGGATAGGGAAACTGGATTGATAGTAGATAAATCTCTAATTTTTAACGTGGAGGTTAAGGATAAAAATGACAATGCACCAGAGTTCGTCAAAAAGGAATACAACATCTTCGTACGAGAATCCTTTAACCTCGGTTGGTGTCATTTTCCTTAATTTGCTTTCTATATTCCTGATTCTTCCTTTTTTGTGGATACTTTATATTTAGTAGAAAAATACAGGGTAACTGGAATGAAAATAGCTGATCCAAAAACTGGCTCAATCAGGGTAGGACTGGGCCTTACACTGGGTAAAAACTGGGTGGGGAGAGGGGCCTACAGCTGGGGCAGGGGAGCCTGGAAGGACCAGCGTGTCTCAGACCCATCAGTTAGATGCTGAACCCAACCGTACTTTCTTTAAGCACTCATCCAAAATATCATATGTTCTGGTTTCCCCAAGAAGGTTACAGATATTCAAAAACACTGGGGTCATCCTGCTGTATTTACAGGGTCATCCAGGGCATAAATAAGCACTCACCCCAAATCTCAACCCAACTGGCCTTCAGGATGGGCCCCTTAGCTCATAATAAGGTTACAGATATATAGAAACATTGGGGTAACATTTATTCTGCTATAGTTCCAGGGGTAACAAGGGCACATATTAGCACTTGTCCCAAATCTCACCATAACTGGCCTTTAGGCTGGGGTGCTGTGACTCATAACAAGGTTACAGATATGTAGAAACATTGGGGTAACAGTCACCCTGCTAAAGTTTCAGGGGTACCCAGGGCACAAATAAGTACTCACCCCAAATCTCACCCTAACTGGCCTTCAGGCTGGGCCCTCTTAGCATATAAGAAGATTATAGATGTATAAAAACATTGGGGTAACAGTCGCCATGCTCTAGCTCATCTAGTTGTTAAGCACGCTTTAATTGGACATTAAGATTGAACTTCAACATTTGTTTTATTTTTCCGCCAAAGCTAGTATACTACTATAATGGTTACAACTAGGGAATTTTATTTTCCCAGAAACTGGTGAAGCAGAAAGGCTTCATGGTTTTAAAAAAGCCCATTAATCGTCAAGGATTCTTTGTTTCATTCCTGAGCAGATAACCCACTTGTGCAAGTTATGGCAGTTGACAAAGACAAAGAGGACACCCCAAATTCAGACATGACCTATTCGGTGGTCTCCCAGTCTCCTACACTTCAGGATCTATCATTTCTTATTGACCCCAAAAACGGCCTGCTCCGAGGGAAAGGATGCCTAAGTTACGAGGTAAGGGTGACCTAATGTCTATGCCTTTTTTTTCATTCTTAAAGTTTCTCCTATCCTGGAGACCAATGGCAAATGCAATCTCTGGCCTTGGCCCTGGAACACTAGTTTTATGGACCTGACATGACTCCTATGTTTTCCTTTAGAAAGCCAAGCTGATTAAGGTAACTGTGCGTGCAAATGATAATGGGGCGGTAAAGTTATCATCCACCACTACAGTCAGCATTCATATAGAAGATGGAAACAACCACCTGCCTGAAATCCTCATGTCTGAAGTAAGTAACTTCTCCTTTATGTAACAGATGTGTAATACTTGGGCTGACCAAAAATAATGACTGGGTTACCTTACATAAGGTGTATTGGCTACTGAAGACCTGTCTCCAATCACATGCTTTCCATTCCAGTACCAAATCACAGTCAAAGAAGATGAAGTAAAGAATGACATATTGCGGATAAAAGTAAATGATATGGACACCCCAGAAACGCCAGCATGGAGAGCAAAATATAAAATCTTAGTTGGAAATGAGAAGGGAAATTATAATCTGATCACAGACCCAGTGACGAATGAAGGGATCCTCAGTATCCAAAAGGTAATTTCTCAATGCGCATAAAAATACACGTCACGTGTCTTAAGTTGGGCAGCACAGTGGGTTAGTTGGGCAGCATGGGGGCTCAGTGATTAGCTTTGGTTCCTTGCAGCAGTGGGGTCCATAAGGCCTGCCTGACGCAAACTTATGGAAAACCAGAGTTCCAAAATGAGCTTTAGATTTAGGGTAGCAGGGAGTTATACCCTGTGGAACTGTGTGAGCAATTTAACACAGTGGGCTCATTTATCAACACTTATTGGTAACTAAGGGTTATTGCATTTATAAACACTGGGCAAATTTGCCCCGGGCAGTAACCCTTGGCAGCCAATCACATGCATTCATTGTTTAACCAACAGCTGGCTGAAAAAAAAGAGAATCACTGATTGGTTGCTAGGGGTTACTGCCCATGGGCAAATTTGCCCAGTGTTTACAAATGAGGTCTAATGACTTTTATTACATATCAGGGTAAGTGTTTTAACAACAGCAATTCTCACTATTCTCACTCACTCTTACTCACTTTGTCACTGCATGAAAGAGCCACGTCTGCCATTGTGGAATCATAGAAACTTCTGACATTTGGGTTTTTTCTTCTCTTCACAGCCTCTAGATTTTGAGGGAACCCCTTTCAAGAAAGTGGTTATCGCTGTTGAAAATGAAGAACCCTTTTTTACATGCCAGAATTCGAAAGTGAAGATCATCTCATCCCCCGTGCTGAACAACGTCACCGTCAGTATTCAAGTATTAGACAATAACGATGCTCCCATCTTCACCCCCCCAAATCTAGTTCTTAGGGAGAAGGAAGGTTTGAAACCAGGGTCTGTCCTGGGGAAACTCAATGCAACAGACCCGGATAAGGTGCCCAACAGGATCAGGTAGGTTCTGGTATCCTACATAATGAAGCCCTTATTTCCCTGCTGCTCTGAGATACCATGGCTATACCCTAACCAACATTCATACAGGTCCATCAGTCAGGGTGATTACTCTAAGGTCTGTTTGGCAGTTGCTGTTTTCTGCTTGTTCTGTATTCTGCTGCTATGAGTTAGAAGTCGTATCAGCAGTGTAGAGAATAACAAATAACCATTGAAAGATATATCATCAATGTATATTGGGAAGTTACTTACAATGACATTTTACTGTGCCAATTGTTTAAATCACAAAAAAAACAATGGTGTTGTTATTACTTGAGCTAAGCAGGACAACTAGGGAGCTGAAGCTACTCCATTTTTGCTTTGCTCATGTAGATAATTAGAGTCCCTTTATTCAACTGCTCCCTTACCCTTTGTTCTGACTGTTTTGTAAGCAAAATACTTATGTAGGTGGATTATCTGTGCATTGAAAATCAAATTATCAACTTTGCAAGGACCAAACATGGAGATGTTTCCATTTTACTCTGGCCACACGCAGGCCTGAACTGGGAGTCAAAATAGGCCCTGCCATTCCAAGTACACAGAGGCCCAAACAGCCCCCTACCAGTCCAAAACAGCCTCCTACCAGCCCACTATATGGTAACTTTCTATGGAACCATACAGCAGCCCCTCTGGCATTTGCCAGAACCCACACAGACAGATTCGAGGAGATTAGTCGCCAGGCGACAAATCTCTTCTTCACAGAGACTAATCTCCCCGATCTGCCTTCCCCTGCCTTCCACCGGCTAAAATGTAAATCGTCTGGGGGTAGGCACATGGAGCGCTTCGTTTTCCGAAGTCGTCTGAAGTTTCCTCGTGAGGCAATTATGGACGACTTCGGAAAACTAAGCGCTCTGTGTGCCTGCTCCTAGGTGATTTACATTTTAGCCGGCGGAAGGCAGATCGGGAGATTATTCGCCGCGAAGAAGAGGAAATGTGTCGCCTGGCGACTAATCTCCCTGAATCTGCCTGTGTGGCCAGACCCTTAGCCTATTTAGCCCAAGAAATAAAAAAAAACATAAGTTTTTCCTGATTAAAACAATAAGCACATGTCATATTCATTGCATTTGTGTTGCACAAGGGGGGATACTTCTCCTTTACTGTTTTCACAGCCTATTTAAATCTACCTGCCCAGTATCATTTTTCATCCCTGTGTGACTCATCAATGCTACTGTTTGGGACAAGTATATGAAGCTGTGACAACGCTGCGTTACAGAGGTGTCCAATACAGCATGAGATAACTCCTCATCATCTATTGTGCAGGTTCTACATTGCAAGCGACCCAGCAGGTTGGGTGGCTGTGGATGAAAATACTGGAGTGTTAACGACTAAGAAAGAACTCGACAGAGAATCACCTTATGTAAATAAAACCTTATACACATGTGTGATTCATGCCGTCGATGATGGTAAGTACCATGTCTATTTCATAGCAAGGTAATAAAGCCACTGATTTTAGATTCGGAAGAACATGATCTTGGCACACACTAAGCTATACACTCATACTGTGCCATTGAAGGGAAACAATATGGCATCTCCTACCTATATGCCTAAATACAAATATACAGAGAAGGAATGTTCTGGGCACATAACAAGATATGCCCTCATACTGTACTGTCTAAGGGAAACACTATGGCACCTACTACCCATATGTATAAATACAAATATACAGAGAAGGAATGTTCTGGGCACACAATAAGCTATACCCTCATACTGTACTGTCTAAGGGAAACAATATGGCACCTCCTTCCCATATGTATAAATACAAATATACAGAGAAGGAATGTTCTGGGCACACAATAAGCTATACCCTCATACTGTACTGTCTAAGGGAAACACTATGGCACCTACTACCCATATGTATAAATACATATATACAGAGAAGGAATGTTCTGGGCACACAATAACCCATATATTCATACTGTACTTGAAACAATATGAAATCTGCCCTGAAGTATAAATACAAATATACAGAGAAGGAATGTTCTGGTCACACAATAAGCCAGTGATCCCCAACCAGTAGCTCGAGAGCCACATGTAACTCACCAACCCCTTGGATGTTGCTCCCAGTGGCCTCAAAGCAGGTGCTTATTTTTGAATTCTTGGCTTGGAGGCAAATTTTGTTTGCATAATAACCAGATGTACTGCCAAACTGAGGCTCATGTAGGCTGCAAGTCCATATAGAGGCTACCAAACAGCCAATCATAGCCCTTATTTGACAACCCCATGGACTTTTTCATGCTTGTGTTGCTCTCCCAAGTCTTTTTACATTTAAATGTGTCTCACAAGTAAAAAAGGTTGGGCACCCCAGCAATAAGATATAATCCCTACTCTACTTTCTAAGGGAAGCAATATGTCACAGAATGAATAAGCTTTAAAACCATAATGCAATTTATATAAAAGTGAGCCAAATATTCTGCTGGTGGTTATATTACAGCACTTAACAAGGCATTAACATAGCAGATGATGTTTAGTTGTTGTCTATTTTCCCTACAGGACAACCACCGCAGACAGGCACCTCCACCATCTCACTCTTTGTGTCAGACATCAATGACAACATACCTCATCTGCTCTCCCCATACATGGAAGCATGTGAGCAATCCCAAGCCCCTTCAGTTTCAGGCCCCAGGTCCTTCTCCATCCAGGCCTCCGACAAGGACTTGGACCCATACTCCGGGCCTTTTAAATTTGAACTGGCAGATAATTCCCCAAATATAAAGGATAACTGGAAAATTGGGACAAAGAAACTTGGTAAGTATTATGATTTCTTTGAGAAAGGTCTGTGCAGTCCCATGGGTTATAGTGATGAAAAGGGGCTTTCTCTGTCCAACTCACTGCTGGTACAATGTAGGCTATCATTCATGGCTTTTCGTTCTTCTAAAGGTGGCCATAGACGTAACAACTACAATCTTTCTTTGAAAAGATCTTTCCAAGAAAGATCGTTTGTTTCAATACACACGTGTAGAGCTGAATCGTCAGATATACAGGTAGATAGACAGGTAGAAACAATAGAATTCTGCCTGTATCTGACGATTCAGCACTAACAATAGCCGATGTTTGGGTGCCTTCAAATTTTCCGCCCAAGACGACCGACGAGCCGACTAGATCGACGAGTCTTCTGATGATATCGGTCGGCTCTTTTCCCACCATACGGCAAAACAAAGTGGCACAGTAGGGGGAGGGGGGCCCTGGACAGCAGCCTCGGTGGGCCCCAGGGCCCCCAGTCCGACCCTGTATTAAGGTCAGACTGAAGAATTATTAGAAGAGAAAATATAATCAATAAAAATATACAAATATCTGACCCAATCTACATACAGTTTACTGGGATCACTATTACTCTGCACCTGGTGGCGGCATTGAAGCAAACAAATGATTATTATTAAAGGGGAACTGTCGCAAAATTTCAAATTTAATATTAGCTTCAGCATACTGAAATAAGAAACATTCTAAATACAATCAATTAAAAACTCTGTACCTTTTCTGGAATAATCAAGTTTATCTTCACTATTCCTCTCTCAGCATCTGTTTCTCTTCATTCTGTCTTCATGCAGCAGTTGGGTGTCAGATATTCATTGACAGTTAGAGCCAATATATCTTATAGGGGGCTCCTTTTGCCTAGAAGATGTATTACAGCTCAGTCTATTAAAATCACCAGACCTCATGTCTCTCTACATGCAGGATTTGTGCAAAATCAGTTTTTGCACTGGAATCAGTTAAAGTCAGCTCTAATACATCTGCTAGGAAAAGGAGCCCCCTATAAGGTATTTTGGATCATTCACCTGACACTCAACTGCTGCATGAAAACAGAACGAAGAGAAACAGATGCTGAGAGAGGATTGATGAATATAACCTTGATTATTTCAGAAACAATGCAGAATTTTTAATTGATTACATTTAGAAAGTTTCTTACTTCAGTATGAGGAGGTTTATATTAAATGTTAATTTTTGTGATAGTTCCCCTTTAACATTATCGTATCACTTTAACAATGTAGTCATTGGCCCCTCCAATGTCCAGTAAACTGCTAGTCCCAAATTGGTATCTTTTATTGGACTATGTATGGCCAATTTAAGAGTGATAGATTATAAATCGGATTAGCTGTGGCAAAGCAATCAGATACATTTCATTTATAAAAACAGAACAATAAATAGAAACATTGATGCAGAACCATTTGTGGTATTTCTGCTATATTTGTGCTGTTATCCCCTAAAATCATTGTCCTTCTGTTCCAGATGATTCTGTTGAGCTTTTAATGCTTCGAAAACTCCAAAAGGGTAACTACTCTGTGCCCTTAAATATATATGACCGGCAGGGTTCCTCGGAGAAGCAAACCCTCAATATCCGCATTTGCAACTGTCCTGATGGGCAGACATGTGAGAAACTACAGCCTGCAGAACATTACCTGAGCGGGGGAGCCATCGCAATTATGTTTTTGGCTTTGCTGCTCTTTTTGGGTAAGGATGTAGTGTTTGCGCTATGGAAGGGCAGGGCTGTCCTGTGTATTAACCTGTACTGATTCAGTGCATAATACAATACCATTGTGTCATAAAATAATGCATGTTCCTTCAAATCACACAAAACAAAGAAAGAAATTGCCAGTGCTTGGTTTAACCCACCCTGTAGCAATGCCCAGCTACTAAAGGAACCCATATATAATCTGTGTTTGCTCTAACCCACTCTGATGCATTACCCAGCTGCTTGAAGCACCCATATATTAGCACTTGGTCTAACCCAACCTGTATCACCCTGCATCATTGCCAGCACCTAGAAGCACCAATATACTAGCACGCTATAGCGTTATCCAGCTACTAGAAGCATCAATATACCAGGACTTTGTCTAATCCAACCCTGTATCACTGCTCAGCTGCTATAAGCACCAATATACCAGCGCTCAGTCGAACCCACTCTGTAGCAATGGCCAACTATGAAAAGCACTCATATATGAACACTCTGTATCATTGCTCAGCTGCTAAAAGCAGGGCCGAAACTAGGGGTAGGTAGAGTAGGCACGTGCCTAGGGCGCAAAGGTGGAGGGGCGCCAGGCACATACTTACTCCTACCCCTAGACAGGTCCCTTCTCTGCCGACTGCCCTCTTGTTTTCATCTGAGCGAGTGTGCATGCGTACGAGTGTCTATTTGAAGCTTCTTTTCGCGCGTGAGCAGAAGCGTCTTTTCGCGCATGCACACAATTGCCTAATCGCACACACGCAAACATCTAGTTTGCATGCATGCGTACAGTGTTGGACTGGCCCACCGGGAAACCAGGAAAAACACCAAGTGGTGTCAGTGGGCCGTCTTGCTTCTAATCATTTGGCCTATTTCATAGTAATTCCCTATTCCTTTTTGGTAAAAAAAGAGGCTTAATAATGGCAGGATAGTATAGTAATAATAATAATAATAATCATAATAATAAAGTATAGTAAGTAGATATAAAAAAACCAAGGAGAATAAAGAGGTTGACTTCAGAGAGGAGGAAAAGTTTGGAAAGTGGGCCCATGGTCACAGTTTACCGGTGGGCCCACCATCTAATGTTGTATAGTGGGCCCCTGGCATTCCAGTCCGATACTGCATGAGTGCAGACGGCGCAGCAACCGGGCAGGCTGCCTAGGGCGCCTGCCCGACTTGGCCCGGCTCGGCCCGGCTCTGGCTATAAGCACCAATATTCCAGCACTCAGTCTAACCCACCCTGTATCATTGTCCAGCTGCTTGAAGCATCCTCAAAGAATCTAAAGTATCCCAACATCATACGTTTGACGCGTTTTGTCGCTTCTCGCCACTTCCTCAGAAGCAAACACATATACCATGTCCTCATGGCCACCATTAGAAATCAAAATTTTCGGGGCCCACACTTGCACTCAAGCCCTACCCCAGATCCCGCCCACTCCACCCAAGCCCCACTCCATCCTGCCCAAAGACCACACAGACATCAGTGCTAAAAAGGTAACCCCCCCACACAAGTTATAAAAAGCTATTGATGGTCAGGGCCCCCTTATAAGTTAAAAAAAACCAAACATTGGTGCCAGGGCCCTCCTTACAAGTTAAAAAAAATTGTGCCCCAAAAAATATTTTCTAAAAAAAATTGGCGCCACGGCCCCCGTTACAAATCAAAAAAAGTTGGGGCCCCAAAATTTTTTTTTTTAAAAAAACATTGGTGGCAGGGGCCTATATAATATATTTGTGGCCCCAAAAAATATTTAAAAAAAAAAAAAAACATTGGTGCCAGGGCCCCCTTACAAGTTAAAAAAAATTGGGGCCCTAAAAAATATTTTTAAAAAAAACATTCGTGCCAGGGCCCCCCTTACAAATTAAAACAAGTTGGGGCCCCAAACTTTTTTTTTTTTAAAAAAAAACATTGGTGGCAGGGGCCTATAGAATATTAAAACAATACATTGGTGGCAAGGGGATCAAAAAAAAAAACCACAAATTGGTGTTCAGTAGAATTGAACTCATGGCTTCAGGACTTCAACTTAACCTCCTTTCGTGACTTTGGGTCTTTTCGCCACTTCAGGAGTTCAATTTTGGCTGTTTTTGTGACTTCTGGTCTTTTCGCCACTTTGGCTTCAGCTATTTTCATAGCTTCGGGGCTTTTTGCTGCTTCGGGAATTCGGCTTCGGCTGTTTTAGTGGCTTCAGGTCCTTCGGCTGTTCGGCTTTTCTGCACTTCCACATTTCGGCTGTTCAGGATGGCCACACGGCATCAGTGCTCTCAAGGGGGGCCCAGCTCTTTTCAAAACCGTAGCACTGCTGGGCCCCCCTTCATGACCAGGCCCGGGACACTTGTTCCCACCTGTCCCCCCCTGATGGTGGCCCTGATTGTACTCTGTAGCATTTCCCAGAAGCTAGAAGCACCATATACCAGCATCTGGTCTAACCCACCCTGAATCATTGTCCAGCTGCCAGAAGCACCAATATACTAGCGCTTGGTCTAACCACTGTGTAGCATTGTGGGGCTGCTATAAGCACCCATATAACATTGCTCAGTCTAATCCACTCTGTAGCATTGTGGAGCTGCCAAAAGCACCCATAATGGTTGCAATTATTATTTTGTCATAATTGTTTATAAAGGCTGAAACTGTGCTATGACAATTATTCCCCTACTGTGTGTGTTCAAAAAAAAATGTCTTTCTATCCTTTCTAGCAGCTGTTCAACTACAGGTTAGACTGGGTGCTGGTATATGGTGCTTCTAGAGTTGGTCAGCTCCAGAATGTAGGTTCGACTGATCACTGGCATCTCTAGCGTAATTATAGAGGATGCAGACACCAGGGTCGTAAGGGGCCAGGGGATAGGGGCCCTGACTGTAGAGTGTGCTTTCTCTATAGTTTTAAAATCCCCTGACCCCAGCTACTCTACTATCTTCAGCCACATAAGTGGGTAAGAAATGGGGGGGCAAGGCTCAGGGTAGGTGGGCACAGAGAACATAAGCCACTGAATAACATATGGAGGATAGCAAAATGTCAACTCCAGAAAGTAGCATAGACTGAGTGCTGGCATATAGGCAGTGTCGGACTGGGATGACTGTGGCCCACCAGAAAACCTATGGCCAAAGGCCCACTCTCCAAACTATTTTTCCTTCTTTTGTCATTCACTTTCTTTATTCTTTTAATCACTTCTCCTCAAATATTATCGTCAGTCTCCTCCTCAATTTCTTCTCTTTATTCTTATATAGAAATGCGCCAATTGCTGTTGTATAGGCATACAAGGCAAATAGTTGGCTGAGCAGAAGAACCCACTTGGGCCACTGACACATGGGCCCACCGGAAATTTTTCCTGGTATCTCTGTGGGCCAGTCCGACACTGCATATAGGTGCTTGTAGCAGATGGTCAACAGATTTTTTGTAACAATTATTCATAAAAGCTGAAACTGTGCGCTGGCAATCTGATTTTCTTGGTTGGTCCATTTGGACGGCTCTGTAAAAGTCAACCAGTCAGAAGATAATGATACTGTATTTCTTTTGTTTTTGTGACTATAGTTGCCTTCTGCTTCTTGTTTTCTGCTTTCTGTGGGTCCATAAGAAACAAAGGCCCGATGCTGAATGAAGAGGGTAATCAGACACTCATCCAATACAACGAAGAAGGCGGAGGCTCAATAACGAAGGTGAAGCATAACAAGCCAGCAAGACCTTCTTAGCAGAGATATCATTAGGGAGATAAAGATCCATTCCTGGAATTACATAAGGTCTCAAAATACCTAGAGTGGATCGTTATCTTCTTAATGACACAGGGTTGGTTGATCTTATTGACTGAATGTAAATTATTATAGTACTTACCTCCTTGGCCTGTGAAAATTATAGGTCTGCCATTTCCATGTATTTCTGGTTTCATCACTTCTTTGTGTCTCTAGGCAGCCCCAGCCGTCCTCACTAACAATGGGAACAATTTGGATTTTGGCTCCAAGGTAACACAATGTTTTTTTTTTTTTAACCTTAATACACATTAATAATAGGATGGTTATGAAGTAATTTACAAAGAAGCTGCCCAACTTGTTATGAGCTAAGGGGGGCCAGCCTGAAGGTCAGTTAGGGGGAGATTTGGGGTGAGTGCTTATTTGTGCCCTGGTACCCCTGGAACTATAGCAGGGTGACTGTTACCCCAATGTTTCTATATATAACCTTGTTATGAGCTAAGGGGGCCCAGCCTGAAGGTCAGTTAGGGGGAGATTTGGGGTGAGTGCTTATTTGTGCCCTGGTACCCCTGGAACTATAGCAGGGTGACTGTTACCCCAATGTTTCTATATATAACCTTGTTATGAGCTAAGGGGGCCCAGCCTGAAGGCCAGTTAGGGGGGAGATTTGGGGTGAGTGCTTATTTGTGCCCTGGGTACCCCTGGAACTATATCAGGGTGACTGTTACCCCAATGTTTCTATATATCTGTAACCTTGTTATGAGCTAAGGATGTCCTGGGTACCCCTGAAACTTTAGTAGTTTGACACAATGTTTTTGTATACATGTAACCTTGTTATAAGTTAATGGGCCCAGTCTGAAATTGTGATCATATCAGTAGAGACCCATAATCCATATCGCAAAAAAACATACTGCTGAATTGTTTTTGTCAAACCCTATTTTTTGTTTTATTCCCAAAAAGGATGTGGCTGGACGCACACAATCGGGACCAGCACTGAGGACACATTCTGAATTCTGGCAAATGGTGAGTTTAAATATGCTTCATTAAACAACAAAAAAAAAAATACAAAAATCACCTGTCTCAATGACATAGTTCATCTTCTGTTTTGTGTGAAGTCACCTGGCCCCCTACTGGCCAGTTAATATATTTCACTTAAAAAGGAGATACTATTACTATATAGTTATAATAAGAACTAGTAATAATAAGAACTACTATAAAGCAATATATCATAAAATAAATAAGGAGTTCTTTTCAAAAGTGTGCTCATTAATTCTCATTCAGTGTTGCACTTTACACCTTGCCATGGATGTAGTAAATTACAAATATAAGGAGATATTTATTAATGCTGGAGACAGACATTACTGGTGATGTTGCTCCAATCAGATCTGCTTTTGTTTTTTAACTTGTAGGTGACTGATCAAATCTGATGGCTGGTTGGTTGCTATAGGCAACATTATCCGTCTCCAGTGTTAATAAATACTCCTCAAAGATGTCCAGATTTTTTGGCCCAACAATGTTTAGAACCCATCACACACACAGCACTCACAGTCCCAAACATTTAATAGATAAAACAGTGGAGTGAGAAAACACAGACTAGGCTGCAATTGTATATTAAGCCCTCAACAGCCACCTGGGGCCCTTTATTAATGGCCATGCAGATCAAAACATAGTGTAGTCTTGCAGTGTTATCCACCTTGCACCCAAGCCCTCAGTAGCTGCTAATCCTGCAACCAGTTTGTATAATATCCCCTAATCACTCTGATCATAACTAACCCTTTTATGCTTTACCAGGATGGAGCTGCTGGTTCTGCTGCAAAGCACCCCATGCAAAACCCAACTTGGAATAGGGTGAGTAGTGCGGCACTGTGCTAGCACATTACATTCAGCAGAGAACACCTATCCCTTGCACTGCGGAAGATTTACTAAGGGTTTACCAGTTTAATTTGTGTAATAGTTGGTTCTGGGGGCTTTCTATTGCTTTTAAATATATCCACTTAAAGGAGAAGTAAAACTTAGCTAAAGAAATAGCTAGAAATGTTGTACATTATGTTTTGGGTTTCTGTACCAGCCCAAGGCAACAACAGCTCTGATCTGTGTCTCCAAAGATGCCCCAGTAGCTCCCCATCTTCTGAGCTTAGGGACCCACTCACAATATACAGTACTCATAGAATAGAAATGTCACAATATAAGGCTGATTAGTAATTAATACAGATAATTACTACATGGCAGCACAGAAACCAGTGCAATTAGCATCAGAATAATCAGCCCTGTAGCATCAGCTTATATTAAAGACCAACCTCATTTTCTGCTGGATAATAAGTGACGAGCCCTAAGCTTAGCTTCTCAACAGCTGCTCAGAGCCCACTGAGCATGTGAGTGTCACAGACACTTTCCAAGATGGTGACCCCCTGTGACAAGTTTGAAGCCCTGGATCATTGCTGCTATTGACAAGCTGAAACTTTTGGCTGGTGCAATAAGTTCAGTATATAAAATATGTAATTTTTAACCACATTCATTCTTTGGGTTCAGTTTTCCTTTAAGCATTTTTAATCATTTTAATACATTCATTCAAGTAAAGTCATCATATCATCTCTGGATTGTGTGTGTCTGGAGCTTTCATTATAATGACATATAGGGCAAAAATGATTGTCCCAAGGCTGATGTACATGTTGTGAAAGTTCTAAATCTCCAGAAAGTCTTAGACTCTCTGAGGGTACTAGAAGTGATGCTTCCCAACACTGAAGGGCTCCAGGTTATGGTATAAGACCCTAATATCTCCATTTTGCCCTAATGCCCCATCTTGTCCTACTGTCTCTATCCCTAGTGTTTCAATTTGGCTCTACTGTCTCCATCTTCCCCTACTCTCACTATCTGGCCCTACTGTTACAATCTGGATCTACTTTCCCCATCTTCCTTACTGTTGCCATCTTGTCCTAATGCCAACATTTTGCTCTGCAGTTCCTGCTATCTCCCAAATCTATATGCAGGCCACAAAGGCAGTTGCTGTTCCCATTGTGGGACATTTGCTTAATTTGATTGTGAAACAGCTGATAATTAATATATATAATATAATACCAGTGCTGCTCTTACTCATTGTAATGTACCCTGTTCATATCTTGATTTAGGAAGCACTCTCCAGCATTCGTAACACTCAGGGCAACATGTGGAAGCAGGTAAGATCATTTTCTTATGTTGAATAGATTATGGATGTTGATTAACCCTATGACGGCACAGATAGACAGGGCTCAATTATTTGCATAAACTTTCAAGTTAGGGCCTTGGCTGTTGGCAGCAGCTAGTGGGGCCATAGGTTACACCATTATAAATTATTATAATGCCCAATCGTGCCATACTGCTTCATTTTGCCCTACTGTTGTCATTCTGTAAAGGATTCTCTGTTTTTGTAAGAGTTTTATTGTATTTTACATAAACAAGCAATATTTTGAAGTCTGATGCTGGACTATGAAGCAAAATAATACTGCTCAGGGTGTCTAGAGAAACAATAAGCTACAGATAATTGATGGCGACACCACCTAAACTGTTTTTAGAGCTAAAGTATTCTCCTTAGGCATGGGAAATAACCAAAACCTATATCTTTTGGCAGAGCATGGGCACCCAATCACAGGCAGAGTATAGCAGTATGAAGACTGTAAGTATAAAACCACAAGTGAGTTTGAAGTTGCCTTTGCTTCAGGGACATTTAATGCCAATAAACATTTAATGTCTGTTGAATTAGCAAAAACTTATCTCTTTTAGTGCACCTAAATCATTGGGGCCTGGTTAGTCAGGTTACAGCAGATCCAGGATTGCCTCTGTTGCATAAGTTTGTTGCAGGGGGTCAATGACCCTGACACTGACAGCCCGAATGTTTATAGTCATTGCTATTATTCATTTCTATTGCTATGGTGCACTTGAGATTCAGAGCTGTTGCCAAGTACAATATGCAGCTAAATGACTTGTTGACCTGTAAGATAGATAGAAGATGAGCTTCTCTATAGAATGAGATATCTTGATGTTTGAGCTGAGAGTTATTTACGCACAATGCACATATCACTCATATATATATATATATTTATATATATATATATATATATATATATATATATATATATATATATATCCCTCCATTTATCTGCACGCACCATTCAATACAATAATTACCGGGTGCTCACCAAAATCCTCATACTCCACCAGATGAAAGCACTCACGGGTCAGTCATATGAGTACAAATAGCAAAAGTTTTATTCCAACAACCGCATATCTACGCGTTTCGATCCCACTGGATCCTGATGACGATCCAGTGGGATCGAAACGCGTAGATATGCGGTTGTTGGAATAAAACTTTTGCTATTTGTACTCATATGACTGACCCGTGAGTGCTTTCATCTGGTGGAGTATATATATATATATATATATATGCTAACAAGCTTTTGTCATGTAGTTCCCCCCAGGCAGTAACTCTTTCAAACTTGCCCCTCGTCTGTTAGAAATTACCCGGGCGTATCCTCATCAGAAGTTGCCGTCTCCTGCAATTTAAATGACAATGGTTGCCACTGACAGCATCAAACACAGCAGCTAATGCTCAGATAACAACAGTCTGGGTGATATTTAGTGCGGTGGCAGTAACGCAACGCTCACAATCTCAGATGAGATATTCTAACTGATGGCAATGTTTGAAAATACTCTAAAATCACTTTTTAGTAACGTTGTTGGCTCCAAACCGACAACACAGTGTTGCTGCAATAGATTGTCCTTAGACTATAAAGCATCATTCATTGATGTTTATATATGGCAGCTGCTTCCCCAATGCCAGTTGTGATGAAATTCAGTACGCAGGCAATGATGTGCTAATAGATACAAGTTATGGGCCTGATGTCATCTTGCTTGGGCATTTATAGTGCATTAGAGAGCCTATAAAAATGATATAGCACTTGATACAGTTCTGAGTGAGCCAGCTATAGTCATAGTCTAACCAATACCCATGGCTTTAAAAAAAAATACTATATTGTCTGGTTTTTATATTATTACTTAGGCAAATACATATTCTTAGGAGACAGGGCTCCATAACTTACAGTGTATACACAAACATAATTTATATACAATTCTAAATTTTTAGTGTGAATGTAGTTATTTGTAAAGGGTGGTGCTTATATTTATGTGTCTTATTTACATTTCGGTGTGTGTTTCTTTCAGAGCAGCAAATATCTCCAGTCTGGGAGCCTGAAGAACAAGCCATTGGGATCCTTCATAGACAGCGTTGGAGAAATGGTGAATCAAGTGAGAAATTCATTTTTATTTCTTGATTTTATCAACCTTATTAACTGGACCTCTCTGATGGTTTTAAACAAGTCGGAAATATATGGCCCACGTCAGTTAGAGGAGAACAGAATGAGGCCTGGACCGTTTAGAGTAAAGTTGAATAAGGCCAAGAGTAGAAATAAATATAAAGCCTACCCATTCAGCTCAGAGAATAAGGCCTATTTCATTTAGATTATTAACGGTTTTGTTTAGATTAGGACAAAATAAGGCCTATCTCATTTAGAGGTGAAAAGACAAGGACTGTCCAATAAAGAGTTGCATTAAATTGCCTATATCATTTAGCATGGAAGAGCAAAAGGCCCATGGCATTTAGAGTAGGATGAATAAAGCTTGTCTGTATTAGAATAAATTAAATAAGATCCATGTAAAGTAGAGTCAATTAAAATAGAATAAGGTCCAACTCATTTACAGTAAAATGTAAAACATCTAATTTAGAGTAGTGTAGCCCCCCCCCGGGGGTGTTATAGAGTGAAGTTTGTAGTGTGTAAACAAGAATGTGCTGCATGCCTTATACTACTGACCACTTGTGCCCTAGCAGCTCCCTGCAACTCCCAGCACCTCGGTTTATTTCCTTAATCTGTCTCATCCACAAAGAGGATTTTTATCAGCAATTCAACAAGACCCCTGATTGGCTTTGTGCCTTCCAACCTTTAGTAAATGATAAAAGATTTGTTGCAGCCATAAACTTGTTCATTAACATTAAATAACTTAATAAATGGAATTAACAGTCAATTATTTGAGGTCGATCAACTCAGCATATAACATTCCTTTCCAAACAACAGATATGTGAACAATATAGATTACACCCTCCTGTGTGCAGATTCCTCCGTGGCAATGATCCTCTAATCTCCATGATCACCTACACTAGCGGGTTAACACCACAGGGTCATAACCCTCATTGGAGTGTAGGGCTGCTCACTATCTTCCCTAAACCACCCTTTTTGCTCCCATAATGACTACAACTTTAAACTGACCATCACTAGCTAAACCTAATCTAAATTGAAGACGAAATGGAGCGCTGGGTCTGTATCAACCTGCCAGTGAAGTGAGGTCCCAGGAAAGACCATGGTGCTCTACTCTTCTGTATTAGAACATTCTGCCCTCTACTGGGCATTCCTTGAACCAGTATTACAATACACTAAACCCCAGAAAAATAAATCACTACCTGGGTGAAGAAAAGGCACTCTAGGCATCTAAACAGCTAATCATGCCTGTATGGAAAACACTGAATTATTGTGGTCTCTACAGTAGAATATACTAAGACATATCTAATGTGCAGTGTAGATTATAACAAGAACCATCCCATGTAGAGCAGTATGGAATCTCATGGAATCTCATGTACAGTATAGCAGAATATAATAAGATCTATCTTGTGTACTGCAGAGTAGAATGGAATAAGTACCATCTCAGGTAGAGCAGAATGGAAGAAGGCCTATCTCATGTACAGTAGAGCACAATATAATAAGACCTATCTTGTCTACAGTAGAGTAGAATATGACCTACAGTATCTCAAGTAGAGTAGAGCACTATATAATAAGACCTATCTTGTGTACAGTAGAGCAGAATGGAATACGACCTATCTCATGTAGAGTACAGCAGAATATAATAGGACCTATTTTAAGTACAGTAGAGTAGAATGGAATAAGATCTATCTCATGTACAGTAGAGTAGAATGGAATAAGACCCATCTAATGTACAGTAGAGCAGAATATAATAAGACCTATCTTGTGTACAGTAGAGTAAAATGGAATAAGACCTATATCATGTAGCGTAGAATATAATAAGACCTATCTTGTGTACAGTAGAGTAGAATGGAAGAAGACCTATCTTGTGTATAGTAGAGTAAAATGGAATAAGACCTATATCATGTAGAGTAGAATATAATAAGACCTATCTTGTGTACAGTAGAGTAGAATGGAAGAAGACCTATCTCATGTACAGTAGAGTAGAATGGAATAAGACCCATCTCATATACAGTAGAGCAGAATATAATAAGACCTATCTTGTGTACAGTAGAGTAAAATGGAATAAGACCTATTTCATGCAGAGTAGAATAGAATGGAAGAAAACCTATCTCATGTATCTCAGTTCCAGTCCCTATTCAAGCCAATGATTGACTATCACTGGTTATTAAAAAGTGAGTTCCCGCCTTTAGAACTATTGCCAAGCAGGAATGAAATGATTTTGGAATGTTGGCAACTGTGGGCATTAGATTTTTTTAATTAGCAAACAATGCGGTGGAAGGGGACAAGTATAAATAAAAGCATAGCGTGGCAACCCACAGCTGTCTGTTGTTGGCTTTTTCTATGTCTGTGCCCACAAGTCAATGTACTGATGGGTTATCTGTGCCGCACATCATTCCTGTAAAACATCCTACAGCCTGGCAAACAGGAGCCAATAAATTAAAATCTGCCTTTTTTTATCGAGCGTCTATGAGAAATGCGCCTGCAGTCGGCACAGCAGGAGCCCGCGTTGCTCCAAACTGTCATTTTTCTCTCTTTTATATATCATTTTGCCTGGGTAGCGACAGCTCCTGCCAGAAACACAAAATTAATTTCTGAGTAAATATTTCTCCATCTGAACTGCAGCTCCGGCCCCGGGGCCCCAAACACCAAACTGATAACTTCTTAAATTAAAAGACATCTTACTTGAGTAGCAAAAAAACCCAGGACTTATAATAAAATGCTACAATTGCTTTTGAGCCCATCCAGCTCCATGGTTGTGTGCAGTTCTGCCTTCTCAAGCTCCTTTGGGGGCACATGGAATAACATGGTATTAAAGGGGTGCAATACTTTGTATGTGAATTACACACAGACCACATATTGCAGGATGCACCCCTCCAGGTTGTGCTGAGATCAATCTCACTGTTGTGCCACAAATAGAGATGTACTGAACCATACTCCACTCTTAAGCACTCCTACATGTAGAAAGACTCTTTTAACCTTAACTCCATCTCTGTCTATCAGCGGCTGCAGGGAATGGCGGAGCCCCCTGAGATCCCGTCATACAAGCCTCGTGTTTATGCCTACGAAGGGGAGCTGGAAAAGATCGACTCCCTGGGATCCATCTCCATAGCAGATAGTGAGCTCGACTGGAGGTTTCTGGATGATTTGGACCCAAAGTTTACAAAACTGGAAGAGATTTGCCAACAGCCCCTCTAATACTTTACTGCTGGGGGGCAATTCAAATAGACTTTATCTGAAATAAGAAGATAATGAGATAGGCCTAATTTACTGGACACCTAAGGGGGGATTACTTGACATTTTAAAGGAGAACTATACCCTAAAAATGAATATGTCTAAAAATGCCATATTTTATATACTGAACTGATTGCACCAGCCTAAATGTTTAGCTTCTCAGTAGCAGCAATGATCCAGGACTTCAAACTTGTCATAGGGGGTCACCATCTTGGAAAGTGTCTGTGACACTCACATGCTCAGTGGGCTCTGAGCAGCTGTTGAGAAGCTAAGCTTAGGGCTCGTCACTAATTATCCAGCAGAAAATGAGCTTCCCCTGTAATATAAGCTGATGCTACAGGGCTGATTATTAAATTCTGATGCTAATTGCACTGGTTTCTGTGCTGCCATGTAGTAATTATCTGTATTAATTACTAATCAGCCTTATATTGTGACATTTCTATTCTATATGTACTGTATATTGTGAGTGGGTCCCTAAGCTCAGTAAGTGACAGCAGCACAGAGCATGTGCAGTGAATCAGCAGAGAAGAAGATGGCGAGCTACTGGGGCATCTTTGGAGACATAGATCTTTACTGCTAAAGGGCTGTGGTTGCCTTGGGCTGGTGCAGAAGCCCAAATCATAATGTACAACATTTCTAGCTACTTCTTTAGTTAATCTTTAGCTCTCCTTTAAGTCTGATCATGGAGCCTGTGCTTAGGTTGAGGCCAACCCTAATGTTGAGAGATTTGAGCTCTCCTGCACTATAAAAGCAGAATGTACTGTTTATAAAAATGGAATTGCATGCCTTAACGTTACCAGGGGCAGCTTACTGCTGTTTCTGGTGTTGTGCCACAAGAGGTTCTCACCATACCACGTGGCAGAGTTTGCCCTGTGGACCCCAACATATATATATATATATATATATATATATATATATATATATATATATATATATATATATATATATATATATACATATACACACACAATATATATGTGTTAAAGGTCTGTACTGATATCGTAGGTAATGTAAATGTGTATATAGTGGGTACAGGTAATGTGGGATACAACTGCCTTGGAGGTTCTCAGGAGTTCTGAAGACCAGAAATGCCCCAGTCTAGATAAATTATAGTAAAAAGCTTTTTTCTTTAGCAGTTACAGTCCAATCATATGCTAAATCAGGGCAATAAATAAACAGAAATACAGAAATACAGCCCCATTGAAAACAGAAGTACCTAAAGGGGTGAGAAGCAGTAGGCTTACAGTGTTGTATTGTTACCACTAGAGGGTGCTGCTCTGTTGATGAGGCAAGCAATGGAAGAGAAGAGTATGGAAGGACACATAATAGAGAAGCAATGTGTTGAGTCAGTTCCCTTTAGTTCCTTTGCACATGGGAAATCGATTCGGTATGAGCGGGAGGATAGGCTATGAGCATGTGCTGATTGATACTCCTTCATTCCCATCCTTTTATTGGGATCTGGGATTGTGGCAGCTAATCACTTTTCGGGGGGCCTCTTTAGTTCCAGGGTGAGGTGTACTTATATGACATGGGCCTTGGCAGCAACAATGGAATAAGACTGAGAATTCCCAGAAAGCAGGTTTTGTATTATACCTTATACAAACTGTGTTTTCCTTTGTTTTGTTACTTTCATTGATTTTGTACATAAATACCTTTCATACAATTGGGTTTGTGTCATATGTGTTCCACACTATATTTATTGCCTTTATAACCATTGTACATCAGCCTTATACCGTGTGCCTCTCTTTCTTGCTTCTTCTGATTCCTCCAAGCAGTATGGCAGCCGTAGTTAACAAGAAAAAATATGACAGTAAGTGGGAGAGACATATCCACAGGGATTCTATAACTCAAGCAGTGGGTGGGACTAGACCACCGATGGCACCTTAAAGAGGGAGGTGCAGGGAGCATAGAACTGAAGCAGTATCTGGGGCTAGAACACTCTGATTGCAGCCAATGTAAAATAGACATATTCAGCTACATTGTTTCAGCAGTCAGAATCAGAGGATAGGCAGATACACAATAGCAATGACAGTTACACTTAACTATAAACCAACTGACAATGAGGAATGAATGCATATTGCGAAGCTGCTTAGTTAGTTTTGGGTAAAGTTCCCCTTTAAAATGAGCAATATAAGTCTTGGTCAGCAGAGGGCAGTGTTACAGCACTAAACAAATCCTTATCCAGTCTATTAACTAACAAGGTCCCTGTCCTGCCAAAGAAAGCAGAGAAGACATTGGTGGTTTGATGCTGGGGCCAAACTTTACATGGCACAAAGGAGGCTTCAGCGGGAACATTGCATGGAAGTGGGTGATTTGACCTCCGTGGAATTTATATTTGGGAGCCTTTGTGACTGATATTTCTGGAGAACAGTGAGTAATCATTACCAAAGTATCAGAACCAACAACCACACCCCTCTACACACCCACTCATATAAGCATGGATTGTATTTCTTTATTATCTAACTCCAGCTCTTAAAGGTTGCACAGAGTTAATCTGGACACACACGGGTTAATAGAAGCTTTTAACTCAGCCCCTTCAGACTTTTGGCCCCTTCAGAGTTATTGGCCCTTGTATGGGGCACTCGGGAGGACCTGTCTGACCCATACGAGGCTGAAAATTGGCCATATATCTAGCTGGTCAGTTTTAGGGCCCTTGTTATGAGCTAAAGGTGTCCAGCCTGAAGGCATTTAGTCCAGACTTCATTTTTGCACATTGTATCTACATACTATTGGAGGTAATTGTGGAATGACACGCAGATGGTTAAGTTCCTCATGAACCTGATGCAACTGGCTCAATAGTTAATTATGTAGGGGAAAATACTGCATAAGGGCTCTTACACACGGGCGTTCCGACCTGCGCTCCCCTGCGTTCCGTTTTTTGGCGTTCAGCCGCAGGGGAGCGCAGGAATAGACGCAAGTCATTATTTGAAATGGGGCTGTACTCACTCAGGCGCGTGTAGGCGCCGAACGCAGGTTCAGACGCAACATGCTGCATTTTTCCTGCGTTCGGCGCCTACACGCGCCTGAGTGAGTACAGCCCCATTTCAAATAATGACTTGCGTCTATTCCTGCGCTCCCCTGCGGCTGAACGCCAAAAAACGGAACGCAGGGGAGCGCAGGTCGGAAACGGCCGTGTGTAAGAGGAGCCCTTAGGGAGGAAATAGCATATTGCACAACGTCATTATTGTGTTTTGTTACCTTCCTTTCAACCATTTCAGGTGAGACTATGACCCAACAGGTTAACCCTAATTTACTGATTAGGTATGTTGTACCCACATAGAGAAACTGATACATGAACCAGCTGGAGCTGGGAAATATACATTGTACTCCTTAGGGCTCTTACAGAAGAGCGTTTGAAGCTGCGCTCAGGAGTAGACGCATTCAGTTTTTTTCAATGGGGCTGAATCCACACAGGCGCATGTAGGCGCCGAACGCAGGAAAAATGCAGCATGTTGCGTCTCAACCTGCGTACGGCGCCTACATGCACCTGTGTGAGTACAGCCCAATTGAAAAAAACTGAATGCGTCTACTCCTGAGCGCAGCTTCAAACGCTCGTCTATAAGAGCCCTAAGGAGTACAATGTATATTTCCCAGCTCCAGCTGGTTCATGTATCAGTTTCTCTATGTGGGTACAACATACCTAATCAGTAAATTAGGGTTAACCTGTTGGGTCATAGTCTCACCTGATATGGTTGAAAGGGAGGTAACACAACACAATAATGATGTTGTGCAATATGCTATTTCCTCCCTTAAAGTAGGACTCCACGAGCGATTTTGTCGCAATCCGACGCACTGCGACAAAACGCATGCAAATTGTTGCATGCGTCAAAAATAAGGCATGCTGCGTCTGCCTCCGACAGTCGGATCAACGCTGCGACACCGTGCAACAATTCTCTTGCCTTATTTTTGTCGCATGCAACAATTCACATGCGTTTTGTCGCGACAAAATCGCTCGTGGAGTCCTACCCTAATGCTGTGTTTTCCCCTACATAATTAACTATTGAGCCAGTTGCATCAAGTTCATGAGGAACTTACCCATCTGCGTGTCATTTAACAATTACCCCCAATAGTATGTACATACAATGTGCAAAAAAGAAGTCTGGACTAAATGCCTTCAGGCTGGACACCTTCAGTTTATGATTAAAGGGGTAACAGTCATCCTCCTATAGTTCCAGGGGTACCCAGGGCACAAATATGCACTCACCCCAAATTTCTCCCTGACTGGCCTTCAGGCTGGACCCCTGTAGCTCATAACAAGGTTACAGATATATAGAAACATTGGGGTAACAGTCACCCTGCTATAGTTCCAGGGGTACCCAGGGCACAAATAAACACTCACCCCAAATCTCCCCCTAACTGGCCTTCAGGCTGGGCCCCTTAGCTCATAACAAGGTTAAATATATATAGAAACATTGGGGTAACAGTCACCCTGCTATAGTTCCAGGGGTACCCAGGGCACAAATAAGCACTCACCCCAAATCTCCCCCTAACTGACCTTCAGGCTGGGCCCCCTTAGCTCATAACAAGGTTACAGATATATAGAAACATTGGGGTAACAGTCACCCTGCTATAGTTCCAGGGGTACCCAGGGCACAAATAAGCACTCACCCCAAATCTCCCCCTAACTGGCCTTCAGGCTGGGCCCCCTTAGCTCATAACAAGGTTACAGATATATAGAAACATTGGGGTAACAGTCACCCTGCTATAGTTCCAGGGGTACCCAGGGCACAAATAAACACTCACCCCAAATCTCCCCCTAACTGGCCTTCAGGCTGGGCCCCTTAGCTCATAACAAGGTTAAATATATATAGAAACATTGGGGTAACAGTCACCCTGCTATAGTTCCAGGGGTACCCAGGGAACAAATACAGTAAGTACTCCCACCAAATATCACCCTAACTGACCTTAATGCTGGACCCCACAATCCGCTTGGATCCCTTATCTTGGGGTTTAATTTTTCCCTAAAATCGATGTAAATTCCATGACAAACAGGTTGGGATGGACAGCAAGACATGAGGAGAGAAGGCCATTAGGGGAAGGGGCGATATTTCGGTGTAAGTACAGGTCTTGGAGAGAGGATGCGAGAGAGATCCGGTTTTGTTACATAGACCACAATTAACATTCTGCCCGGAGGCTGCAGTGACATTTCACATTCAAGTCATGTTTATTTTTTTACAATCACTTGGGTTTATCCCATGAAGCCTCTTGTACAACGTGGCTGACTGGGGGGATGGGCTTGCTTGAGGGGCACTTCAAGAACTCCAGACCCGAATCACCTTTCACTTCAGATCTTCAATGTATGAATTAAAGAAACAACAAAACAAGAGTGACTTGTGTCCTGGTGTCCCTCCAGCCCATGGTCAGTACAGTGACCTTCAGCCACCTGGACAGCAATAAACAGACTTCCCCTGTCTGCAATAAACAAAATAGAAAATGAACATGGCCTTTAACCTCTGTCTCACTGGCTGGGGTCATTATGGTAGAGTCTCAAATCAGGTAAAAAGGCTCTCATTGTCCCACTGTGGCTTCCACAGAATGTCTATGAGATTGCGTCTAAAAGCTCCAGAGGGTGTGCCATGAATCTGTGCCAAAACAGATGTAAGTGTATAGTCATATCTCTCTTGGATTTTTTTCCATCCTTGATACTATAAAGGTGAGACTAGCTCCAGGGCAGTTTCCAGTATGCCCTTGTCTAAAGCAAGTTGGCTACACTTTCTATCTGCCATAGCCCTCCTATTGCTTTATAATGCACCAATGAGAAGCCATCAAAAATAAGTGTCTTGCTTCACAGGGAGTATGAGCAGATATCACCTAAGTTTGCTCATAGTCTTTACAGAGAGATACTATAAAACTATGGCAACATAGGTATTCCCCTGTACTAAGCACAATTCAGCAGGAACAGCCCCCTAAATTTGCTCATAATCTGTACAGAGAAATTCCATAAAACAATGGCAGCATAGGTATTCCCCTGTACTAAGCACAATTCAGCAGGAACAGCCCCCTAAATTTGCTCATAAATCTGTATAGAGAAATTCCATATAACTATGACAGAATAGGTATTCCCCTGTACTAAGCACAATTCAGCAGGAATAGTCCCTCTAAATTTGCACATAGACTGTACAGAGAGATACCAAAAAACTATGACAGCATAGGTATTCCCCTGTACTAAGCACAATTCAGCAGGAACAGTCCCTATGTTTGCACATAGTCTGTAAAGAGAGATCCCATAAAACCATGGCAGCAGCATAGGTATTCCCCTGTACTAAGCACAATTCAGCAGGAATAGTCCCTCTAAATTTGCACATAGACTGTACAGAGAGATACCAAAAAACTATGACAGCAAAGGTATTCCCCTGTACTAAGCACAATTCAGCAAGTACAACCCCCCTAAATTTGCTCATAGCTTGTACAGAGAGATCCCATAAACTATGGCAGCATAGGTATTCCCCTGTACTAAGCACAATTCAGCAGGAACAGTCCCTAAGTTTGCTCATAGTCTGTACAGAGAGATCCCATAAAACTATGGCAGCATAGGTATTCCCCTGTTCTAAGCATAATTCAGCAGGAACAGCCCCCTAAGTTTGCTCATAGTCTGTACAGAGAGATTCCATAAAACTATAGCAGCATAAGTATTCCCCTGTACTAAGCACAATTCAGCAGGAACAGCCCATAAGTTTGTGCATAGGTGGATACAACAGTGGCTTGCTCTGTGGTTGACTGTAAGACAATGACAAGGAAAATAATGTCTGGACTTGTAACTAGGGTTGCCAACTGGCCGGTATTTTACCAGAGTGGTCGGTAAAAATGATGGTTGTTATTAATAGGGAAAAAAGATAAATATATAGGAAGGCCAGTATTTTATTCCAGAAAAGGTGGCAACCCTACTTGTAACTGGCCAAAGGATAGCACCACAATGGTCTGTCCTAGGTCATTTGCTTTTTAACTTGTTTAGTAATGACCTGGAGGTGGGCACTGTAAGGACTACCACTTTGCAGAGAGAGATGGGACTATATTGGAGAACTGGGCAGCAAATTGGCAAATGAGGCTCAATGCTGCTAAATGAGAGTTTATGCACTTGGGTAGAAATAACATAAATGGGAGTTATATACTAAATGGTCATGTGTTGGGGGGCTCCTTAAAGGAAA
The DNA here is from genome assembly GCF_017654675.1 of Xenopus laevis. Classification (NCBI taxonomy): domain Eukaryota; kingdom Metazoa; phylum Chordata; class Amphibia; order Anura; family Pipidae; genus Xenopus; species Xenopus laevis. The sequence goes on along the minus strand of NC_054388.1, from coordinate 14,630,811 downwards.
ACTATACCCCCCCGAACAGTATGGTCTCTAGAAAAAGAGATATTGCATAAAACAGCTCATAGGTAAAACCCTGCTTCATGTCAATAAACCATTTTCATGATAACATACTTTTTTTAGTAGTATGTGCCATTGGGTAATTATAAATAGAAAATTGCCATTTTAAAAAATAAGGGCCGTCCCCTGGGATCCTACGATTCATGGTGCACACAAGCATACCATACACGTTAGATGACATAAGCCAATTAACAGACAGATCCTTTCTTTTGCTTCCACACTTCTTCTTTTTACAGTTTGAGCTGCAGTATTTCTGCAGAATGCTGTTATACAGATAGCTAGAATCTCAGCCATAAAGCAGGACAGGACTGCTGCTTACAATGGGGATCAGATAGGATCTTTAAAATGTAGGGTAACATTTCCATTATTATGTCAGATAACTTCCTCCTTTTAAAGAACAGACCATGAAACCCATTTATCTGCAGCCTCTCCATTGGTGGTGCAGGTAACAAGTTTCAATAACACAGTTTTTATCTGTGGACTCTGGACCAGTATTATAATTAGTACATTTATTTGTAACTGGAGGCGGAACCACAAACTGCCAGTGGAATGTTCCAGTTCCAGCGAATTGAGGTTCTCACTGTTAAACACACGGTGCCAAACTTGATATGTTGATCGGAGACTGAGATTGAGGAGTTATTATCTGTCTTGTTATCATCTCATAAATCTGTAGAATGAAGTGCACTGTGTTTCTGGTTATTCTGTGGAATTTGATTATACAGGGGAAGTTTATTTAGTGACTCGCATTTTCTTATTCCTTGACTGGCCCATTGGTTGCTGTCCAATCGATTTTATCTCTCGAAACTACTTCACCTTTCTCTATGAGCAAGGGCTGTTCCTGCTGAATTGTGCTTAGTACAGAGGAATACCTATGCTGCCGTAGTTTTATGGTATCTCTCTGTACAGACTATGAGCAAACTTAAGGGCTGTTCCTGCTGAATTGTGCTTAGTACAGGGGAATACCTATGCTGCCATAGTTGTATGGTATCTCTCTGTACAGACTATGAGCAAATTTAAGGGCTATTCCTGCTGAATTGTGCTTAGTACAGGGGAATACCTATGCTGCCGTAGTTTTATGGTATCTCTCTGTACAGACTATGAGCAAACTTAAGGGCTGTTCCTGCTGAATTGTGCTTAGTACAGGGGAATACCTATGCTGCCATAGTTGTATGGTATCTCTCTGTACAGACTATGAGCAAACTCAGGGGCTGTTCCTGCTGAATTGTGCTTAGTACAGGGTAATACCTATGCTGCCATAGTTTGATGGTATCTATCTGTACAGACTATGAGCAAACTTAGGGGGCTGTTCCTGCTGAATTGTGCTTAGTACAGGGGAATACCTATGCTGCCATAGTTTTATGGGATCTCTATGCTTGGGCCCGTAGTATCTGAAGTCTAAGGTAAGAAGAATATAGTGAATAGGGATCTTTCCAGTCCCTGTTTACTGGAATCTGTGGCTTGTTGGTATCCGGCAGAACAGGTGCTGCTTGTGACAGTGACAGAATTTATGGCCTTTGTTTGAGGAGAGTGTTGTTTTTACAACCAGCAGTGCATAAATACATACATGTCTTGGGTATTTACTGTATGTGCCCAGACTGTTACACAAAAGAAAGTTTTTGCGTGTAGGAGTTGTTGTTTTTTTACTGTGTCTGGGGGGGGGGGGCAGATCCATTCTAAAACCTTTGCATGGATTCTCTGAAAGCTCCTTTATATAATAACTAATAATCTAATAAAAAGAAGATCCTTGCAGCAAATGCAACAAAGGGGAATCAGTTGGGTTTGAGCGTTGGGTTTCTCCCTCCTGTAGTGTTTAGCCCCCACTATCTTTTCTTAAGATCTTCAATCTCCCTCCATTGGTGTATAACCCCCAGTGTCTCTTCCTTAGGGTAAGGTCGCACTGAGCGTTTCGGGGAGATTTAGTCGCCTGGTGACTAATCAACTCGTCTTTGCAGCGACCATCCTCCCCGAACGCCTTCCCTCACTCTGTGCTGGCTAAAATGAAAAATCGCGTGTAATTAGCGCAGTCGATTTTTCATTTTAGCCAGGACAGAGTGAGGGGAGGATGGTCGCCGCAAAAGACGAGGCGATTAGTCGGCAGGCAACTAAATCTCCCCGAAATGCCCAGTATGACCTTACAATTAGAACTGTAATCCCCCTCCCTAGGTATTGTGACCTTGGTATCTCCACCTTAAAGATATAATATCTTTTCCTTGCTGTGTCCACAGTATCTCTTCCATGGAACCAGTGTCGGACTGGGGTGCCTGGGGCCCACCAGGAAACCTTAACTCAAGGGCCCACACCCCCCCCCCCTACAACCCTGTTAGAATAGAACTCAATAGTAAAAATCCTGCTACGACCCCTTCAGTTACATTGAGTAGGAGAAACAGCAGTCTGCCAGAAAGCAGTTCCATCCTAAAGTGCTGGCTCTTTCTGAAAGCACATGCCCAGGCAAAATAATCTGAGATGCACCTACACACTAATATTACATACCTCCCAACATTTTGGAAGTAAAAAGAGGGGCAAAACATTTTTTCACACGTAGCACAGCAAAATTTGTTGACCACACCCCTTTCTGTGGCCACACTCCCTAATTACCATGTTCATTTTACAAAATTTGGCAGGTTATGAAAGTTTGAAAATATTTCTCCTTATCTAAATAGTTTTTTTTTGTCTCAAAATTGTTACAAAGTATCTTATTTGCACCTGTTACCTGTTCTGGGCTCTCTGCTAAAAGCCAATTAAGTTAGAAACTTTGTTTCTTTTTCTGGCTGTTCAGGGAAGAGAAAATAGGGACTTTCCAGTACAAATGAGGGACTGCGGGTTGAGCTGTCAAAATAGGGACTGTCCCTCTGAAAAAGGGACAGTTGTGAGGTATGATATTACAGTTCCAAAAAAAAACTTGTTGGTTCAGGAATTACATTTTATATATTAGAGTAATGTATTTGCAGTGTAAGTAATGTTATTTAGAAATAAAAACTACACCATAAAAATTATGACAGAATCCCATACAAATGTTAGCATGACCCAGAGGGTGATATTCTAAGACAATTTGCAATTGGTCTTCATTTTTTTTATTATTTGTGTTTTTTTTTATTTCTTAGCATTTTGTTCAGCTCTCCAGTTTGGAATTTCAGCACTGATCTAGTTGCTAGGGTCTAAATTACCTTAGCAACAGGCAAATAATATTAAAATTATACAAAATGAAGACCAATTGAAACGATGCTAAGAATTGTCCATTTTATAACATAGTAGAAGTTAACTTAAAGGCATAATACCCCCTTGCAACTTTTTTTCTGTTCATCCCCACCCTAGTAAAAGTCAGTGACACACAGAACATTTTAAGAAATTTTTCAATAATATTTTTTATTTTTGTTTAGTTAGACTTAGACCAAAAGTCAGTACCTTCTGTGATGCAGCAACAAGGGGTTCAATTGGAGGCTTCAGAACCAGTGAAGTCAGCCAGTCCTTGGTTGGTTAAATATGACGTGCCAGTGCCAATTAGGAGGACAGGGAGTGCCACTGTCAAGCTGATGCTGCCTGGTGCGGTGCCTGCTGAACTGTTGTAAAGAAGAAGATGAGAGGAGGATATCAAACCTACGATCGTCGCTTCCAGTTCCAGAATGTGCACGAAAAATCCGCACCTAAATGCGCATGTCAGGTTTGCTGGCTGCCTCCTGCCTCAATCGTACATTTAACGTGCAGCCTGCAGCCAATAGCAAATGATGACACACACGCACATCACGTGACAACAGCGGCGGCGTCCTCAGTCAGCAGCAGCCTGAGCCTCGGCTTCAACCCCACAGCAGTACTGGCAGTCTCAGGCAGGGAGGCTCGAAGGGCGGAAGTGACGCGACGATCAATGGACACTACCTGGCTTCTATTGACAAGGGAGGCGGTGCGTGGGCCCACTGCCAAACACCGGAGCGGTGCACTTCTGATTTTGGTGAGGCCCACACGCTGCCTGCATGCTGCATTCCAAATACGAAAGGGGCATACCATTTCCTTCCATTACATCTCGCACCGCACGCTGAACACAAAATAAATAATTTTTATAATGCAGTCGCAGGTCATTAAGTATAGGTCCAAGGGGCCCACCAAGGCTGGGGCCCACCGGGATTCCTCCCGGTGCCCCGGCAGGCCAGTCCGACCCTGCATGGAACTCTAATTCTCTCCCTTGGTGTTTCCTTTGGTCAATAATTCCCATCTCTTGGTTCATAGCTCTATACTCCTAAAGAGGGAGATTAGACTGTTGCTTTATGATAACGCATTTTTCAGTAGCAGTATGCACAAAATGTCTCTGTCTTAAATATATTGATAATGAGAGTTAGTGGTGAGCACAACTTTCCCTTGTTTGTTATAGTTATACAGGAGCAGTGACCAGCTCCATGTTGTAGCTCCCGCCCTTCCCAACTATAGTCAGGTGATCCCATTGGTGTCTAATAAAAGGGCAGCCAAGTTTGGGAGTCTTACTTTGAAAGCAGCAAGTAAGTTGCAGGTTAAACTTAGTCACTTTGTAAATTGTATAATGAAGAAATAGAATTCTTAATGAATCAGATGAAAATTGAGCATAGGACTGGCCAGATATGGGATGACTTTGACGTAGTTGGCCAGCTTAAATATATTGCAATATATGGACAAACAATCCCTGTTTTGTTTAAAGGGTAAGGCATTTTTCAGTAGCAGTATGCACAAAATGTCTCTGTCTTAAATATATTGATAATGGGTTGAGTGCAGAGGACTCTTGCATTTGTCTATATGTTGCTTTAGGAACATATACATATACTGTACAAATAACTAAATTACCACATCTTCTTTACCCACAATGCAGTTCCAATGCATGTATGGGTGCAAGTGCTGGGAGCATGTATGGGTGCAAGTGCTGGGAGCATGTATGGGTGCAAGTGCTGGGAGCATGTATGGGTGCAAGTATCTGTTATGAGCTGATACTGAGAAAATAAGATGAGAACAATCTATTGATGACATTTCCAGGCACCCCCAGCTGAGGTATCACTACAGTTCCAGGAGATATGGAAATACAGGAATATTAAGAATTAATTTAAAAATTTGGGCAGGAAACAGAAGTCAAATCTCGTCAGAGGCATAACTACAGAGAAACCAGACCCTGTGTTGCAGGGGGTCCCAGAACTGTAGGGTTTACAGTAAGGCCCTAATTAATGAGCAATTTTAATATTATCAATTTCAATCTTGGTAGAATGTGTCAACTTACCAATGTTTTGGGGCCCTAAATTCAATTTGATGTGGGGCCCAATAACATCTATTTGCTCAACCAAATCTCACTGTAATAAAAGGGTGACACACACTAGGGTGGACTGTTTAAATTCAGTGTAAAACAATATAACGGCTGTCCCACACAATGTATTGGCTCAGTTCTTTCTATAGCAGCCTTGACCACCTCTGTGTAGCATGGTGTATAAAGCACAACTCTTGAGTTTTCCATTCAAAGGTTAATGGACTATTACAACTTTATCTGTTTGTACTTTAAAGTGCTGGAGACACCATTGACCATGGATGGGGTTAAAGATCTTTAATCCTCATTGCTGGAGGCCACATGGAATCCTATGATGTGTTGAGTATGTACTGGAGATAATATCCAGTGTTCTCAAATGCTTTACCCGGGACAGAATGCTCTGTTATACAGATAGCTAGAATCTCAGCCATAAAGCAGGGCAGGACTGCTGCTTACAATGGGGATCAGATAGAATCTGTGCAGTCACTGGGACAGAATGCTCTGTTATACAGATAGCTAGAATCTCAGCCATAAAGCAGGATAGGACTATTGCTTACAATAGGGGTCAGATAGGATCTGTGCAGCCACTGGGTCAGAATGCTCTGTTATACAGATAGCTAGAATCTCAGCCATAAAGCAGGACAGGACTGCTGCTTACAATGGGGATCAGACAGGATCTGTGCAGCCACTGGGACAGAATGCTCTGTTATACAGATAGCTAGAATCTCAGCCATAAAGCAGGACAGGACTGCTGCTTACAATGGGGATCAGATTGGATCTGTGCAGCCACTGGGACAGAATGCTCTGTTATACAGGTAGCTAGAATCTCAGCCATAAAGCAGGGCAGGACTGCTGCTTACAATGGGGATCAGATAGGATCTGTGCAGTCGCTGTGAAAGAATACAGTAATTATTCCGACACTTGTGACAGTGAAATATATTTCATGAAGTCAGTCAGAGCACTTATATAGTCAGGCTGGTTTGGCCGTATCCTGAGAGGGTGGTGGGCAGGACGTTCCTCTAAAATAACACCTCTCCTACCTGCTCTGAGTTTGTTTGGCCGTCCCAGGGACTCTATAACTTTACAACTCTCTCTGCAAGGTGTCATTACAGGACGGTGGGGGATGTGTGAACACATGAAAAGAATCTCAAGCCAAGTGCAAGTTTATCTGCTTCTTCTCTCTCCCCTTCTCTCTGCTGTACGGCATAACCATGAAGGGAACCATTAAACTGCAAATACTCCTGGGAACTTTGGTAAGAAAATTTCTTTTGATTTTGAATCCAAAAATTTTAAAAAAATTACTGGGAGACTATCTCAGCTTTGAGGATGGTTACTGCTCTAATGGGGAATTTGTTTGTAAATAAATGATGTGTAAATAATCACCGAACATTAATATTGTAACATCAATTCAGCAAATTTAATGCATGGGAGATGCTGATTATATGCCCAGAACATCCTTCTCTATATATTTATACATATGGGAGGGAGGTGCCTTTTCCCCTTAGACAGTACAGTATGAGGGTATAGCTTATTGTGTGCCCAGAACATTCCTTCTCTGTATATTTGTATTTATACATATGGGAAGGAGGTGCCATATTGTTTCCGTTAGACAGTACAGTATGAGGGTATAGCTTATTATGTGCCCAGAACATTCCTTCTCTGTATATTTGTATTTATACATATGGGAAGGAGGTGCCATATTGTTTCCCTTAGACAGTACAGTATGAGGGTATAGCTTATTATGTGCCCAGAACATTCCTTCTCTGTATATTTGTATTTATACATATGGGAAGGAGATGCCATATTGTTTCCCTTAGACAGTACAGTATGAGGGTATAGCTTATTGTGTGCCCAGAACATTCTTTCTCTGTATATTTGTATTTATACATATGGGAAGGAGATGCCATATTGTTTCCCTTAGACAGTACAGTATGAGGGTATAGCTTATTGTGTGCCCAGAACATTCCTTCTCTGTATATTTGTATTTATACATATGGGAAGGAGGTGCCATATTGTTTCCCTGAGACAGTACAGTATGAGGGTATAGCTTATTGTGTGCCCAGAACATTCCTTCTCTGTATATTTGTATTTATACATATGGGAAGGAGGTGCCATATTGTTTCCCTGAGACAGTACAGTATGAGGGTATAGCTTATTGTGTGCCCAGAACATTCCTTCTCTGTATATTTGTATTTATACATATGGGAAGGAGGTGCCATATTGTTTCCCTGAGACAGTACAGTATGAGGGTATAGCTTAAAGGATATTTGTGGTACATAATGGTCTGTTATAAAGAAAGCTAGAATCTCAGCCATAAAGCAGGGCAGGACTGCTGCATATAATGGGGATCAGATAAGATTTTTTTCTTTATCAGTACAAGAAACTGATCACAAATAAACGCACACCTCATCAAACGAGTAAAACATAATAGATGAGCAAAGTCCATGGGTCAGGCCACTCACATATAAACAACAATATAACCACCACCAGTGCCACTTCCTCCCAAACCCACCCTTCAGAGGACAACCAATCATCAAAGGCCCTCCTCTGTCCTTTTTGGAGAAACAGTTCCCTAATGCCTTTGGAAACCACTGCCAATCCTAACCCCTTCCCCCACCCAAAAAAGATGTAAAAACCCAAGGAAGGTAAAGTTTTAGACTTTAGGTGCTGATGAGGAAACTCCTCCAATACACGAACCTGGCTCTGCAGCAATGGAAAAGTAAATAGGACCCCAGTGCCACTTTCTAGATACTCTTTTAATATCCACAGTGGTGGTGAGCCTTGTCTCTTGTACAAAGAAGATGTCTGCCTGGTAGACTTGAAATGTGGCTTGAGGTGTTTTCATACCGCTAAAATTAGATATTACGTTTTATGCTTCCTTCTTCTTCTCTCCTTTTTATCCTCCTGGCTAATGTCTCCGTCTAGGTCACCACATCTCTTGAACTGAGTACCTGAGGGAATAGTATCTTAATCATCTAGAGATATTAACTCATCAAAGTCTTCTATCTGACTCTTAGGGTAGGGGCACACTGGGCGATTCAAGGAGATTTAGTCGCCTGACGACTAATCGACTCGTCTTTGCAGCGACCTCACAAGGAAACTTTGGGCGACTTCGGAATACGAAGCGCTGCGCGTGCCAAGCCGCAAGCGACTTTTCATTATAGACGGCGCAAGACAGAGGGAAGGCATTCAGGGAGATTGGTCACCAGCCATGCCGCTGGCTATTTTTCATTCTAGCAGAGGAAAGCAGTTCAGGGAGATTAGTCGCCCCAAGTCACCGGGTGACTAAATCTCCCCGAATCTCCCAGTGTGGGACCATACCCTTACAACTACCCTCCATCTCCTTTGTGAGGTTATCTCTTTTTAAGCCTAAAGAAATGCTGACCTGTTGCCTCTCAGTTTCCATATCAGTTTCCTATTCCTTCTAACTCCTCTGCCTCCTCCACAGCTTACTCCCAAGTAGGGATGGGCGAATTTGACCCGTTTCGTTTCGCCAAAAATTCGCCACCAGTGAAATGTCGCTGACGCCCATTAAAGTCTATGGGAGTCAAAAAAACTTTTGTCGCGCGGCGAAATTTTTTTGACGTGCGTCTTTTTATTTTGTCGCACAACGCCATACAAGTCTATGGGCGTAATTTTTTCGGCGAAACAAGGCAAAAACATTCGCCCATCCCTACTCCCAAGGTTTGCTCTCTGATAAGGCATCAAACTTATTTTCAAAGCGTATTTTAATTGATGGCACACACTTGGGTGGAAGAGATTGTTTTAGCACGTTTTCCTTTCCTTTCTTGTTTTTTAATTCCTGTAAATTCCTCAGGTGCAGGAGAGTAGAGTAACTTCACCTGGTCCTGAGGAATGGGTTCAGATGTATTTAACTTTCTAGATAGAGGTCTGAGGTTTTTTACGTTGGCTGCTCAAACAGAGGCTGAATACATGGAGCATTATTGGTAGAATTAGACTTGTGGCTCACTGCTTGGATTTAAAGGGGCCAGGAATCGCTGGGTCTTGTTCTGAAGATCCTAACTGGTTTACAGAGGATTGCTGGTCTTGGGGCAAATCACTATGAAATTCTATGAACTTTTGGCACCCCCAAGTGTAAAATGGTATTCCTTCTCCTTTATCTTCCTCCTTTTAAAGAACAGACCATGAAACCCATTTATCTGCAGCCTCTCCATTGGTGGTGCAGGAAACATGTTTCACTAACAAGAGTTTTTATCTGTGGACTCTGGACCAGTATTATAATTAGTACATTTATTTGTAACTGGAGGCGAAACCACAAACTGCCAGTGGAATGTTACAGTTCCAGCGAATTGAGACTCACCGCTGAGCACACGGCGCCGTCACTCATGAACTTGATATGTTGATCGGAGACTGAGATTGAGGAGTTATTATCTGTCTTGTTATCGTCTCATAAATCTGTAGCATGAAGTGCACTTTGTTTCTGGTTATTCTGTGGAATTGGATTATACAGGGGAAGTTTATTTAGTGACTCGCATTTTAATATTCCTTGACTGGCCCATTGGTTGCTGTCCAATTGATTTTATCTCTCAAAACAACTTCACCTTTCTCTATAAGAAAACTTAAAGTGTTGTTCCTGCTGAAATGTGCTTAATACAGGGTAATGCCTACTCTGCCATAGTTTCATGGTATCTCTCTGTACAGACTATGAGCAAACTTATGGAACTGTTCCTGCTGAATTGTGCTTAGTACAGGGTAATGCCTACTCTGCCATAGTTGTATGGGATCTCTCTGTACACACTGTGAGCAAACATATGGGTCTGTTCCTGCTGAATTGTGCTTAGTACAGAGTGATGCCTACTCTGCCATAGTTTCATGGTATCTCTCTGTACAGAGTATGAGCAAACTTAGGGGCTGTTCCTGCTGAATTGTGCTTAGTACAGGGGAATACCTTTGCCCCCATAGTTTTATGGTATCTCTCTGTACAGACTATGAGCAAACTTATGGGGCTGTTACTGCTGAATTGTGCTTAGTACAGAGTGATGCCTACGCTGCCATAGTTGTATGGTATCTCTCTGTACAGACTATGAGCAAACTTAGGGGGCAGTTCCTGCTGAATTGTGCTTAGTACAGGGGAATACCTATGCTGCCATAGTTTTATGGAATCTCTCTGTACAGACTATGAGCAAACTTATGGGGCTGTTCCTGCTGAATTGTGCTTAGTACAGGTGATACCTACGATGTGTTAGTTTCATGGCATCTCTATGCTTGGGACAGTGAGAAACCCTGAAATCTGTGGCTTGTTGGTTCTGTCAGAACAGGTACTGGTGCAATGGAATTGTGACAGTGACAGAATTTATGGCCTTTGTTTAAGGAGAGTGTTGTTTTTACAACCAGCAGTGCATAAATACAAACATGTCTTGGGTATTTGCATCAGTGCACAGACTGTTACACAAAAGAGAGGTTTGCGTGTAGGAGTTGTTGTTTTTTTTACTCTGTGTCTGGGGGGGGGGCAGATCCATTCTAAAACCTTTGCATGGATTTTCGGAAAGCTCCTTTATATAATAACTAATAATCTAATAAGAAGAAATCCTTGGAGCAAATGCAACAAAGGGAAATCCGTTTATTTTCAATAATTTCTCCCTTGTGTAGTGTTTAGCACGTAGTTTCCTTGTGAGGCAACTTCGGGCGACTTTGGAAAACGAAGCGATCCAAGTGCCACCCCACTGGCGATTTACATTTTAGCCGGTGGGAAGGCATTTCGGGGGGAGATTAGTCACCCAAAGAAGAGGAGACTTGTCGCTGGGCGACCAGTCTCTCCGAATCGGAGCGTGTGCAACCACCCTAAAACACTCTTTTATTTTGTTACTGTTTCTTTAAGAACTATCATATCCATCCATTGGTGTATAGCCCCCAGTGTCTCTTCCTTAGAACTGTAATCCCCCTCCCTAGGTATTTTGTCCTTGGTATCTCTTCCTTAAAGCCATAACATCTCTCCCTTGCTGTCGTGCCCCCACTATCTCTTCCATGGAACTGTAATTCCTCTTCCTTGTTGTTTAGCCCCCAGTGTTTCTTCCTAAGGACAATAATATCTCTCTCTCTCTCTCTCTCTCTCTCTCTCTCTCTCTGTTGCTTTAAGAACATATACAAAAAACTAAATTACCATGTCTTCTTTATCCACAATGCAGTTCCATTGCACGCACATGCTAAAAAACATCCATTGCAACTAGGGTTGCCACCCGGCTGCTATTTTACCGGCCTAGCCGGTAAAACACCTGCCAAGGCCGGGATAGTATTACAAATGTACAATGTAGCTGCTGGTAAATTTTAATACCCTAATAAAATATAATCCCTTAGTAACCTTCAAATGTAATACCTTAATAAAAGCCCTTGTCCCTTTTCTCAAAACGTACCTTTTTTTCACCTTCTGCCCATTGCACAATGTGTCCCTTTTGCATCACGGCCTGCCATTTTGTTCCCGCCCCCACCACCGGCCGGTAAACATTTTCTGAAAAGGTGGCAACCATAATTGCAACTGCCACATGATGCACCATAGAGCAAAAGTAGTGTCTGTTTGTCAGTTTTGCTCACAAGGTGCAATGGAATTTCCTCTGTTCTGTGGTGTTAATGGCAGTAGCATCAAATTTGCTTGGCAGACATGCTTACTGGCACAACCCTGTAGTTAAACCATGGAGCTACTGCTGTATCCAGGCTGCTGGAAATCCCAGTGTTCCCTAGTGTCTGTGCATGCCCTTGTGCACTCTCTATTAGGGAGAGAGACCGGGCTGGTACTTTGAAGTTGTGCGGATGGACTGTTTAAATTCAGTGTAAAACAATATAATGGCTGCCCCACACAATGTATCCGTGACCACCTCTGTCTAGCATGGTGTATAAAGCACAACACTGATGTTTCCTTCCAAAGGTTAATGGACTATTACAACTTTATCTGCTTGTACTTTAAAGTGCTGGATACGCCCTTGACCATGGATGGGATTAAAGCTCTTTAATCCTCATTGCTGGAGGCCATATGGAATCCTATGATGTGTTGAGGATGGATTTACAGTAGGTACTGGAGATAATATCCAGTGTACTGTAATTCTATGCACTAGTTTTTACCTGTGCTGCTGTGACATGATGTTCTGTTATACAGATAGCTAGAATCTCAGCCATAAAGCAGGACAGGACTGCTGCTTACAATGGGGATCAGATAGGATCTGTGCAGTCACTGTGAAAGAATACAGTAATTATTTTGACCCTTGTGACAGTGAAATATATTTTATGAAGTCAGTCAGAGCACTTATATAGTCAGGCTGGTTTGGACGTATCCTGAGAGGGAGGTGGGCAGGACGTTCCTCTAAAATAACACCTCTTCTACCTGCTCTGAGTTTGTTTGGCCGTCCCAGCCTCCCAGGGACTCAATAACTTTACAATACACTCTGCAATGTGTCATAACAGGACGGTGGGGGATGTGTGAACATATAAAAAGAATCTCAAACCAAGTGCAAGTTTATCTGCTTCTTCTCTCTCCCCTTCTCTCTGCTGTACGGCATAACCATGAAGGGAACCATTAAATTGCAAATATTCCTGGGAACTTGGGTAAGAAAATTTCTTTTGATTTTGAATCCAAAAATGGTCAAAAAACTACAGCAACTTATTATTTACACTGCATATAGATTTGGGGGGTATTTGATAAGGCAGAAAAAATGTTTCCATCAGGATCAATGAATGTGGCAGATTAATCTATACAGTATTTGGCCCTTTGTTAGCTACACGTACTCTATTCTTTACAGGGAGACTATCTCGGCTTTGAGGATGGTTACTGCTCTAATGGGGAATTTGTTTGTAAATAAATGATCTGTAAATAATCACCAAACTTTAATATTGTAACATCAATTGAGCAAATTTAATGCATGGGAGATGCTGATTATATGCCCAGAACATCCTTCTCTATATATTTATACATATGGGAGGGAGGTGCCATATTTTCCCCCTTAGACAGTACAGTATGAGGGTATAGCTTATTGTGTGCCCAGAACATTCCTTCTCTGTATATTTGTATTTATACATATGGGAGGGAGGTGCCATATTTTCCCCCTTAGACAGTACAGTATGAGGGTATAGCTTATTGTGTGCCCAGAACATTCCTTCTCTGTATATTTATATTTATTGTATTTATAAATATGGGAAGGAGGTGCCATATTATTTCCCTTAGACAGTACAGTATGAGGGTATAGCTTATTGTGTGCCCAGAACATTCCTTCTCTGTATATTTGTATTTATACATATGGGAAGGAGGTGCCATATTGTTCGCCTTAGACAGTACAGTATGAGGGTATAGGTTCTTGTGTGCCGAGAACATTCCTCTCTGTATATTTGTATTTATAAATATGGGAAGGAGGTGCCATATTGTTTCCCTCTTAGACAGGACAGAATGAGGATGTAGCTTGTGTGCCCAGAACATTCCTTCTTTGTATATTTGTATTTATACATATGGGAAGGATATGCCATATTGTTTCCCTTAGACAGTACAGTATGAGGGTATAGCTTATTGTGTGCCCAGAACATTCCTTCTCTGTATATTTGTATTTATACATATGGGAAGGAGGTTCCATATTGTTTCCCTTAGACATTACAGTGTGAGGGTATAGCTTATTGTGTGCCCAGAACATTCCTTCTCTGTATATTTGTATTTATATATACATTTTTATCAGTGGGGCTCATTTATAAACACTGGGCAAATTTGCCCCTGGGCAGTATCCCATAGCAACCAATAAGTGATTAGCTTTTTCTCAGGCAGCTGCAGGTTGAGCACTGAAATCTATCATCTGATTGGTTTCCATGGGTTACTGCCCAGGTGCAAATTTGCCCAGTGTTTATAAATGAGCCCCAGTATGTTTCCCAGTAACTTAAATTGTAAGCTCTACAGCGCAGGCACCTTTATTCACATGTGTTTAGTGGCACTTAATGATGTGCACGGTGCTGCCTAATAAAGACAAACATACAGTAGATCATATGAATACTCAGGGTAGCCAGACGAGGGCACTAGAAACACAACTGTATTGGGGAAGCCAAGAACAATCTTTACTACTGCCACCTTCCCATCTGCCCTGTGCCTTTGTGGTGCAGTTGTGAAGTTGATCTCCTAAATACTATATTTCATGGCTTTCTCCCACTCCAAGGGCCGATCAGGGAGACCCCCCCCTGCTTGTGACAGTGATCATTTCAACAACAGGGGGTACAGATCTTGAACCCTTATCCCCACAAAACGGAAAAAAACTGCAATAACAAAAAGAAAAAACATTATATATGGCAAGGCATTGGCAAAAAACAACAAAAAATCCACAATACCTTAAAAATCATTGATTTTTAGAATCCAGAGGTAACAAAGTACATAATATTTGGTTCAGACCTGTCCCCCAGGAACAGAAATATTGAAGTCATTTAGAACTTAGGGTGGAAATCAAGTTCAGGCATGTACAGTACTAGACATCAGAGGGCTTGGCTTCACCTTTAAGTCATTGCCGTGGCCTTGTTTGTTCTTGTCTTTCTGGGTTTACAGTAGAATATGCCCCAGGGCAAGTACAGAGATCTCAGCAATGTCACAATATTTCTGTTTGATTTACTTTAACTGTATATTAAATAGTAACAGATTCACAACCTATATTTCCTCCAACCACTGTCACAGTATAACCCCCATATCATATATGCACATAATGTAACTGTATAATATATAGGCACAGATATACCCCCATCTTTCCTCCAACCACTGTCACAGTGTAACCCCCATATCATATATGTACATAATGTAACTATAATATATAGGCACAGATATACCCCCATCTTTCCTCCAACCACTGTCACAGTGTAACCCCCATATCATATATGCACATAATGTAACTATAATATATAGGCACAGATATACCCCCATCTTTCCCCCAACCACTGTCACAGTGTAACCCCCATATCATATATGCACATAATATAACTGTATAATATATAGGCACAGATATACCCCCATCTTTCCTCCAACCACTGTCACAGTGTAACCCCCATATCATATATGCACATAATGTAACTATAATATATAGGCACAGATATACCCCCATCTTTCCCCCAACCACTGTCACAGTGTAACCCCCATATCATATATGTACATAATGTAACTGTATAATATATAGGCACAGATATACCCCCATCTTTCCCCCGACCACTGAAACAATGTAACCCCCATATCATATACTGTATGCACATAATGTAACTGTATAATATATAGGCACAGATATACCCCCATCTTTCCCCCAACCACTGTCACAGTGTAACCCCATATCATATATGCACATAATGTAACTATAATATATAGGCACAGATATACCCCCATCTTTCCCCCAACCACTGTCACAGTGTAACCCCATATCATATATGCACATAATGTAACTGTATAATATATAGGCACAGATATACCCCCATCTTTCCCCCAACCACTGTCACAGTGTAACCCCATATCACATATGCACATAATGTAACTGTATAATATATAGGCACAGATATACCCCCATCTTTCCCCCGACCACTGAAACAATGTAACCCCCAGATCATATATGCACATAATGTAACTGTCTAATATATAGGCACAGATATACCCCCATCTTTCCCCCAACCACTGTCACAGTGTAACCCCCATATCATATATGCACATAATGTAACTGTATAATATATAGGCACAGATATACCCCCATCTTTCCCCAACCACTGTCACAGTGTAACCCCCATATCATATATGCACATAATGTAACTGTATAATATATAGGCACAGATATACCCCCATCTTTCCTCCAACCACTGTCACAGTGTAACCCCCATATCACATATGCACATAATGTAACTGTATAATATATAGGCACAGATATACACCCATCTTTCCCCCAACCACTGTCACAGTGTAACCCCCATATCGTATATGCACATAATGTAACTGTATAATATATAGGCACAGATATACCCCCATATACAGACAATGAAATGATAATACCACTGTGTCTGATGGCAGATTGTAATTAGTTTACCCCAGATTTTTCCTCCAATAGTGCAGTTCTCACCTTGTCCTAGGGCGTGTCAATCCCTATCTGGGAAAAGCAGAATCTACAAACACCCATTTTACATCAATATCTCTATCCAGCTGCTTCAACCCTTTTATCTGGGTCTACCGTAGTGATCCAATGAAAAAGGAGTTTTAATAGGGCATCACTGTTGCTCGTTTCCAAACTAAACAAACACAACAGGCCAAACATTATACTTATCCTTTCCCATAATTAATTTGGTTGCTCTGCTTTTTTTTTTTTGTTTGGCAGGTGGACCTCCTAAAGTTTAAACCTATAAATGCAGTTTAACAAGTAGTTGATCCATAATAGTGTTTTTATCCCTTCAAGTAAATCCTCTGCTTATGTAGAATGTATTTTTTGTGTTAGCCTTTGCGGCAGCATCCTGGTTCTGAGCTCTAGGTGATTTGGTGTGATTTTTAAAAGCTTCTCAATTTCTGATTTGAATGCTAACATTTCTCTGCCAAGTTATAAATACTTTCCTCCAGGCATAAGAATATAACCTCCACAGCTGTGACTTGATTCAGATTACTAATTATGCCATTAAATTAAATTATAGTAGTCTCGCTCAACCGGGTCTTCATCAGATGAGATCATACCTGCATTCTGTCATCTACTCACTGTCTTTAATGATCTACTAAAGCCAACAACTCTGCCTATATATACCACATTAATGCACCGGAAGTTCAACAAATTTGCTTCAGATTGAGATATACTGTAAATAGCTTTGATTTGTTGAATCTGCTAAAGTGCAAAGTTCAAAAAACAGGCAAAGAGCTTGCATCTTATCTGGGGCCTATTACCTGAAACCACCTATCTCTGGAGGCTACATGAGCACCACCAAGCAGCATGGCATGGCAGGAACAAATGCAAATTTTGGGCATCTCCTTGTTTGCTTTGACATAGCACATCATTCTAATAGGCCTCCAAGGGGGGAAGAGATGATCTAGATTTAACATCTGCTGATATTGTTGGTGGACACCTTCTATCTCGGTGGGAGTCAAGCTTGTTTAGATGAAAGTTTATGCTCTTTATCACTTAAATAGCTACTGAATATGTATTAATTAATATCATTTTATCTTTTCAGATCTTCATCACTGGATCATCCCTTCAAGATCAACCACCTTCTCCTCTGGCCAAAATAAAGATTTGGAGCGCAGAAGCCAAGGTACAACCGAGGACACTTGAAATTCACAAAAATATAGAAGAAATTTCTGAAAGCAGAGCATATGGTGTCTACTAACCTGAATCTAGAAGCGTATATAGTATTTGTTATTCCTTCAATACCAGTATAAAAATTGGACTCACACTGAGCCCTAACGATTTTTTTTTTTAAATCAACCCACGTTAAGTTAAATAACATCTGGTTCTGTAATAAAAGTAATTTACTTGAACACGGGAAGCCCAAACTAACTAGTGAATAAATAAATCTTCAGATATCACTGAGTAAAAGAATTGGCAGACGTTTTAGA
Organism: Xenopus laevis; assembly: GCF_017654675.1. Taxonomy (NCBI): domain Eukaryota; kingdom Metazoa; phylum Chordata; class Amphibia; order Anura; family Pipidae; genus Xenopus; species Xenopus laevis. The sequence goes on along the minus strand of NC_054388.1, from coordinate 14,612,983 downwards.
AATGATTAGGAGACTTTGAATTCCACAGCCGGGGTATAAGCCCCCACCGTGAGGTTGATGCTTGTTCATTGACCAAGCACTGGTTGGCTTCTATATTCACATTTTAGATAATGCATGTGGCAGCTGCTTGTTTAGAAGACGATCCCTGTCAGTTCGTCCATTCTCCATTTATTTTCCTTTACATATTCTTCCTTTTGAAGTTTTTTTTAAAAAGGAACCCAACAAGGAAGTAAATAATCTCCTAGTTGATACATGTTTCTCTATTAAGAAACAATATGAAAACTGCTTTGACTTCATCACTCAACTCAACTTGGCTGAAATTCTTGATATGTCCAATCAGTGACTGAAGCTCTGTTCCTTTCTATAAATAGTTTTTACCGTCCACTTATGTTCCATTAAAATGACCTTTAGTGTGAGTGTATGACTAGTCATCCTCACAGAACATTGCTTCTGTTTCTTTGTACTTATGCACATGGATTGGAGATGGCACATTGTTTCCCTCTTAGGCAGTAGAGTATGAGGTTATAGCTTATTGCGTGCCCAGAACATTCCTTCTCTGTATATTTGTATTTATACATATGGGAAGGAGGTGCCATATTGCTTCCCTTAGACAGTACAGTATGAGGGTATAGCTTATTGTGTGCCCAGAACATTCCTTATCTGTATATTTGTATTTATACATATGGGAAAGAGGTGTCATATTGTTTCCCTTAGACAGTACAGTATGAGGGTATAGCTTACTGTGTGCCCAGAACATTCCTTCTCTGTATATTTGTATTTATACATATGGGAAGGAGGTGCCATATTGTTTCCCTTAGACAGTACAGTATAAGGGTATATCTTATTGTGTGCCCAGAACATTCCTTCTCTGTATATTTGTATTTATACATATGGAAAGGAGGTGCCATAATGTTTCCAGTAGACAATACAGTATGAGGGTATAGCTTATTGTGTGCCCTGTACATTCCTTTTATGTATATTTGTATTTTAGGAGCTGCCATGTTGTTTATCATAGACAGTACAGTATGAGGGTATATCTTGTGTGCCCAGAACATTCCTTCTCTGTATATTTGTATTTATACATATGGGAAGGAGGGGCCATATTGTTTCCCTTAGATAGTACAGTATGAGGATATAGCTTATTGTGTGCCCAGGACATTCCTTCTCTGTATATTTGTATTTATACATATGGGAAGGAGGTGCCATATTGATTCCCTTAGACCGTACAGTATGAGGGTATAGTTTGTGTGCCCAGAACATTCCTTCTCTGTATATTTGTATATATAATGTACATATAGGAGGATAAGTAATGTAGGAAAGCATTAAATAACAACAGAATGTGAAGAGAAAATTCATACTTGAGCGAGAAGTGGATTGCAGAAAAACAAGATGATAGAAAAAATGCAGAACAGAAAGAGCAGATATAGAAGAAAAGACAGTAGAGAGATTGAGCGGTAGAAAGAAAGAGAAAACAGAAGAAAAATGTGCAGAATATAAAGGAGAAAAGAGGAAGTGAAAACATAAATAGAATGAAGATGAAATAACGAAGGTTAAGAAAAAAGGGATGGACAAAACCATAAGCAGAAGACAGGACACAATGTGACAGAAGAGCTGACAAATATAAAGTAACAAGAATACAGGCATGGGATCAATACATCCCAAAAGCTCCAATTGTAATCAATCCATTTTAAATAAATAATTCAACGGATAAAAACATATTTCTCTTTTCTTTGTAATAATAAAAAAATACCTGTACCTAAGATATGATCTTTATTGGAGGCAAAACAATCCTATAAAATATTTATTTAATATTTTAAGCAGATGAAAGAGATGTAAGAGATAGAAATCCCAGTTACAGAAAAACCCCAGGTCCCCTTAGCATTCTGAATTTTAAAAATCTATAAAAAAAAACCCAGAAAACCAATGTTAAATAATTAAGGAAAAAAAATCCATTATTAACATAGTTGGTTGCCATTGACTGGGCCACACTAGTTGCACTAAAGCTGCATGTTATTAAACCTCCGGAGGGTTCGTCTAGATTAATTAATAAGGAATTTGGGAACGTTAAATCGATGGATTTGTCATTTTTCACTTACTATGGATGTTACCCTAAAAGTCTCATGCGGTCGCTCAATGCAAACAAAGTCTGAAGCGTCTGTTGCTTTTTCTGCACAAAAACTCTTCATTTCCAAGCATTTCATTAATGGAAGCGTCAGAAGTGATTTATTTTTAATGTGAGTGCAAATTGACAGAATAAGCTTTTCAATCAGACCCATTTTTCCTCCAAAATTTCGAGACAGAACATATGCAGAAGGGGGTGGAGGTAGAATATTCTAACACTGTTTTGTAAAAAAAAAAAAAAACGATCCGTGCAGTCTGCTCAGATTCAATTAAGGGTGGAATGAGGCAGAATGCGAGTGACAGCGATTTACTGCACGGCTGCCTGTTCTCCGCAACTTATGTCAATTCTGTTACTCCAAAGTAATGTTCTAATTAATCTTTATTAGTCGGTGAAGGAGCAGAAATCTTTCCCTTTTTCTTTTTTTTGTTGTTTTAGATATTGAATGATGATCCATAATGATTTTCTATGTACAGGTATGGGACCTGTTATTCAGAATGCTCGGGACCTGGGGTTTTCTGGATAACAGATCTTTCCTTAATTTGGATCTTCATATCTTAAGTCTATTAGAAAATCATGTAAATTATTTATTATTATAATGTATTGTATATTATATAATATATATATTATTATTATTATTATTATATAAATATTAAATAAAGCCAATAGGCTGGTTTTGCCTCCAATTAGTTAGTTGGGATCAAGTACAAGCTACTGTTTTATTATTACAGAGAAAAAGGATATCATTTTTGAAAAATTTGGATTATTTGGATAAAATGGAGTCTATGGGAGATGGCCATGCCGTTATTCATAACTTTCTAGATAACGGGTTTCCGTATACCGGATCCCATACTTGTATTTTGTTTTTATTAGGGATGTACCGAAACCAGGATTCAGTTCAGGATTCGGCCAGGATTCAGCCTTTTTCAGCAGGATTAGGCCGAATCCTTCTGTCTGGCCGAACCGAATCTGAATCCTAATTTGTATATTGAAATTAGGGGCGGAGAGGGAAATCGTGTGACTTTTTGTCACAAAACAAGGAAGTAAAAAATGTTTTCCCCTTCCCACCCCTAATTTGCATATGCAAATTAGGGTTCGGATTCGGTTCGGTATCCTTCGTGAATCCAAAATAGTGGATTAGATGCATCCCTAGTTTTTATCACCTGAATGAGCTGTAATGAGTTATTAGAAGCCAGGCCTGTGGTGGGGCCACACTTTCACCCAGGATGAAAGTGTTTGTTGCTTCCTGATAACAATATGCATGGACTAATAACAATTAAAATGTGTTTTTCATTTATATAATGTTTTAACCACTTTTGTACAGGTAAGGGAAACCCATTATCCAGAATGATCCAAATATGGGAAGGTGATCTCCACAGACTTATTTTATCCAAATAATCCAAATATTTAAAATGTATTTCCCTTTTCTCAGTAATAATAAAACAGTATCTTGTACTTGATCCCAACTAAGATATAATTAATCCTTATTGGAAGCAAAACCAGCCTATTGGGTTCATTTAATGTTTAAATAATTTTCTAGTAGATTTAAGGTATGAAGATTATGGAAAGATCTGTTATCCAGAGAACACCAAGTCCCGGGCATTCTGGATAACAGGTCCCATACCTGAACTTGCAAAGTTCTTGTCACAATCTTATATCCTGTTGCTAATGCTAAATACTTCTTAGCCATGTGACTCTAGCTGTTTTATCATGCTACAAATGGGCCTGTCTACTTTCTTACAATCATGTGATTCTACTTGATATATAATGTAATAATTTGGCCTGCTTACTTTCTTATAGTCATGCATACCTCCCAACATTTTGGAAATAAAAAGAGGGTCCTGATTGGTTTCCCTGTCTCCTGTTCTATTCTGCCTGCCCTGTGCTCCTTGTGTGTGCCATACTCTGCCTGCCCTATGCTCCCTGTGTGTGCCATACTCTGCCTGCCATATGCTCCCTGTGTGTGCCATACTCTGCTTGCCATATGCTCGCTGTGTGTGCCATACTCTGTCTGCCCTATGCTCCCTGTGTGTGCCATACTCTGCCTGCCATATGCTCCCTGTGTGTGCCATACTCTGCCTGCCCTATGCTCCCTGTGTGTGCCATACTCTGCCTGCCATATGCTCCCTGTGTGTGCCATACTCTGCTTGCCATATGCTCGCTGTGTGTGCCATACTCTGCCTGCCCAATGTTCCCTGTGTGTGCCATACTATGCTTGCCATATGCTCCCTGTGTGTGCCATACTCTGGATGCCCTACTCTTGTGGGACATGAGCCTGGTAGTCCTTGGGGTTTGTTGGAATTTGGAAATTGTTGTTAGGGGCCCCTAAGGTAATTAATCATGTGCTGGGGGAGGGGGTTCTGTGTTATCCACAGGGTTCGGAGGTGGCATGTTTATGGCATATTTAAGGGTATGAATAGAATTTTTCACATATAAGTGATGAGTGATATCCCTGCAGTGACAATAACCATTTGTTTGGTTTTTTTTGGTGTATTATCACCATTAATGTGGGCATTATCTTAAAAGTTCTTATGATAACATGGTTTTGGTTTAAATGGGTGTGGTTTAAAAGGGGGAGTGGTCAACACTGTCTTCCTATATCGGCCCTCCACCTTGTAGGTCAGATAAATTCCGGCCTCGGTACCACAGTAGTTGGACAGCACTTTTCTAGACCATGTATTTTGTAATTAATAGGCCTAACTACTTTCTAAGTTATGTGATTCTAGCTTATACTGCATATTATGCAATTAATGGACCTGTCAACTCTATTCCAGTCATGGAGTTCTAGTTCTTATATAGTATGGCCCATTAATAGCAAGATATATGAGCTACTATAATAGGACAGTAAGAAAGTAGATTGTCCCGTTAGTAACAAGAAGCTACAAATGGGTGTATCTACTCTCTTCCAGTGATGGCATTTTTGCTCCTACAGTATATCTTGTTAAGAATTGGCCTGTCTTCTCTCTTACAGTCACAACCAATACCGGTACAAAAGGTAAGAAAGGCCATGTGCAAAAAGAGCTTACAATCTAAAGGGACGGGAATAAGATAGAAGGTGTGGGAGTGAGCAAGATCAGCATTAAGTGGGTGAGAGATGTAGTACTGTCTTTGGTGTTGCATTTGGTAATTAAGCAGAGTGAGGGTAGGCTTCTCTGAATAAGTGTGTTTTAAGAGATCCTTTGAAGGCAGAAAGGTTGGGAGAAAGTCGGACAGTCCATGGGAGAAAATTCCAGAGGAGTGGTGCAACCTTTGCAAACTCTTGATGCGAGCATGTGAGGAGGTAATGAGAGAAGAGTTGAGTAGCAGGTCAGTAGAGGAGCATAGTAAGTGGTTGGGTGAGTATAAAGAGATGAGTTCAAGGATGTACAGTGGGCAGAGTTATGAAGTGCTTTGAATGTCAGGGTCATTAGTTTGAATTTTATTCTGAAAAGTGGAATCCAGTGTAGGGATTGGCAGAGGAGGAGCGGTTGCTGAGGTTTATGAGCCTCGCAGCAGTGTTCATTATGGACTGGAGAGGTGACAGTCTCTGGAGGGGAAGGCCAATTAAAAAGGAGTTGCAGTAGTCTAGATGTGATATGACGAGAGCGTGAATGAGGATCTTTGGTGATAAATGGTCGTACTTTGGATATGTTCCTTAGGTGGAAGTGACATGATTTAATAAGTGACTGTATAGGAGGAGTTAGGGACAGTGCAGAATCTAGGATAACCCAAGGAATCGGGCCTGAGGAGACAGGGTGATAGTGGAATTGTTAGCTATGATGGATACTTCTGGGATGTTACTGGTGTTAGTTGGAGGAAAGAGAACCATTTCTGTTTAGAGAGGTTTAATTTAAGGTAGCGTTGCGACATCCAAGTAGAGATAGCGGACAGGCAGGAGGAGACGTGACTTAGGAGTTCTGGGTTGAGATCAAGAGAGGAGAGACAGATCTGAGTATCATCAGCATAGAGGTGGTATTGCAAACCATACAAGTTGATTAGTTTGCTGAAGGCAGGACGTATAGAGGGAGAATAATAAGGGGCCCAGGATAGAGCCTTGAGGAACCCCAACAGAAAGAGGTTGGATAACAAGATATTTGAACTAGAATCACATGACTGTAAGAAAGTAGAAATGTCCATTATCAACAAGATACTAGTTATAAATGGGCCTGTCTACACTCTTCCAGTCGTGTGATTCTAGCACCCATATAACTACAGATTGCTGTTTTTTTTTGTGTATGTGATATTAAATTAGACGAGCAAGAGAAAAGTGATTTCTTAGCATGACCATATCTATTACCCTCTTCTATATTCCCAGGGTTGTAAATGAATCATTAGTGATTTAACTGAGGACTACAGGTCATGCCTATACAGACAGCTAGAATTCTGTGACTGGGAGGAAACATAACTGAATATATTGAATCTAATGAACAGAACATTTCACATTATTGTTTTAGGAGTAAATATTTTTTTTTTTTTTGGAGAATAACAGCTCTTTTTGTAACTGTATCTGGTTGCTAGGTTACTTTCACATTTGGCTCAGTCTCTTCAAATCTAAATACTGCCAATTTTTTCTTTTCTTTTTGAATAATAAAATCCTACCCACATCTTACTTGGAATGTTACTGACTTTTACTGAGTTGATTTATGGCTTTTTTTGGTATGTGAAAGTCAATATTGAACAATGTAAAACTTAAGATATGCAGATGAACTTGTCCATCAGGTTAAATCCCCCCCCCCAATCATCTCTTGGGAACTTTACAGTATTAGCTGGAACCTGATGTTGCACTGGGCAACTCCGCCAAAGGGTTATTCATACAGGGAATCTGCCAAAACGAAATCATATTTCTTCCTGGCAGAGGGCACATGAATGTTCTATACTAATGCTCCTTTGTGTTTTCAAAGACTTATGTTTAGTGATCGTAAGGCTTTAGTAAAGTAGACTTTCCATGACCTCCAACTGTTACTATTGTTTTGTTATCCCACAATAGTATTTCCTCATAGTCATTTCCCATTATTATACCCATTGGTAATGTAGGCACTGCTGTGCTATTATCCCATTGCTACTATAGGTGCTACTGTGCTATAATCCCACTACTACTATAGGTGCTGTTTTGCTATAATCCCACTGCTACTATAGGTGCTCCTGCGCCATTATTTTCAATGCTACTATAGGTGCTACTATGCTATTATCTCACTGCTACTATAGGTGCTACTGTGCTATTATCCCACTGCTACTATAGGTGCTACTGTGCTATTATCCCACTGCTATTATAGCTGCTACTGTGCTATTATCCCACTGCTACTATAGGTGCTACTGTGCTATTATCCCACTGCTACTATAGGTGCTACTGTGCTATTATCCCACTGCTACTATAGGTGCTACTGTGCTATTATCCCACTGCTACTATAGGTGCTCCTGTGCCATTATTCCCACTGCTACTATAGGTACTACTGTTGTATTATCTCACTGTTACTATAGGTGCTACTGTGCTATTATGCCACTGCTACTATAGGTTTCCCTTTGCAATTATTCTCACTGCAACTATATGTGCTACTGTGCTATTATCTCACTGTTATTGTAGGTGTTGCTGTTGCTACTATAGGTGATAGGTGCTGCTGTGCTATTATCTCCACTGCTTCTATAGGTTCTGCTGTGATATTATGCCTACTGATACTATAGTGATATTATAGGTGCTATTATGCGATGTGCAACTGCATGATCTGCTTCCTCTATAGTTACACCACTGATTTCTTTCTCTGGAAATGTCTGGCCTATGTTAGAAGCCATTTGAAACTGCTGGAGTGGCACACTGCAATGCCATGTCCATCAATAGAGTAGCAATATTAAGGCTCATATGAATAGGAAATTATCTTCATTGACAGTTACAGAAATATCTTTAATATATATTGACACATGTTTTTGTATTAATTATTCTGCTAAGAATTTTTTTGTATTTTAGGATTACTTTGCCTTTATGCTGCATTGTTACTTTTCAAGGTTTCGGGTTCCAACACCTGAAATGCTCCAAGGCACTGTAAACTTGGCGTTCCTGAAAGTTACTGAGATAGCTAGTAGAGGCAAATAAATCAAGTGTCGTGCTGGTAGGTGTAGCAAGAGTATGCACTGAGCGGTATGGAGGGTTAAATGAGGGTAACTTCCTTGAGTTGTGAAATAGTGAGACCTGCAATGACGTGATTATAGGTATAAATAATGTGGGAAAGCAGATGTAGTAGAAGGAAATGGAGATACAATGGAGACAGTGGGAAAAGATGGAGCCATTAGGAGAAGATGGAGACAGTGGGTAAGATGGAGACAGTAGGCAAAGTGGTTACAGTAACTTGGGTACAGATTTATCATAGTGTGAAATTGGAGTTCAATGTAATATTCTGCCACCCTCTCATCATTCATATGGACACAATTGAGACAGTAGGACAAGATGGAGACAGTAGGGCAAGATGGAGACAGTGGGCAAGATGGAGACAGTAGGGCAAGTTGGAGACAGTAAGGGAAGTTGGAGACAGTAGGACAAGATGGCGACAGTAGGACAAGATGGCGACAGTTGGACAAGATGGCGACAGTAGGACAAGATGGCGACAGTAGGACAAGTTGGAGACAGTAGGAGAAGATTGAGACAGTAGGACACGATGGCCACAGTAGGACAAGATGGAGACAGTAGGACAAGATTTAGACAGTATGGCAAGATGGAGACAGTAGGACAAGATGGCCACAGTAGGACAAGATAGAGACAGTAGGCAAAGTGGTGAGCTATTCCCTGGTAGTTTTTTTACTACTAATGTTAAGCACAACTATAGTTAGTGCTTTAGAACTTCAGTTATAAATTGATTGAGTCAGATTGGAGCCAGCCGTTTCCTTTTTTTTTTTGTATATTTAAAGTGGTAGTAGTAACTTGGGCGCAGATTTATCATAGTGTGAACATTCTGCTACCCTCTCATCATTCCTATGGTAGTTTTAGAGGCATATTTATCAATAGGCAGAATTTTACTGTTTACACTAACCCCAATACATTGATATACCTGCCCTTACATATCTTTATATCAATATTGCAAATTTGCTAACATTTTCTATGTTCCCCAGGAGTCTCATCAGTACCATCATTTGAAGAGAAGCCGCCAGAAACGAGCCTGGATTGTAGATGCTTTTGAGATACAGGAGGAGCTGCCTGGTCCCTACCCAAAACTTATCGGCACTGTACGTTCTGGTGAATTGCTCATTAACTTTGTCAGCCCTTGTCTCATTTAGTGTTGGGCATTTTCGTTCTCTACAATTGAGTAGTATTCTTTATTTCTAAACTGAATTTTACCCCTTTCTCTCCTTTAGTATTGAGATTCCCTCTAATTTCTATATTTCTGTCCAGTTTTGCCCCCGGGCTCTGTTCTCAGGCAAACACATTCATGGCAATACTACTGATTCTCTTATTGCCTGTAGTCTGAGATTTTATATTCAGTGATCATTAACAAAGCTGTATATTATGTATAGTACATGTAAGGTGCATTACAGATAGCATTCATGCAAACATATTGCATAAGGGGGTATACTGCCTCTTTAAAGTCCTTTAAAAAGCACTGACTTGTCCAGCTGAGCTAAACCTAGCCAATCAAAGTTGAGGATAGTAGATACCTATGCAAAATTATTCAGCAGAAGAAAAGAAACATGAAAGCTCCTACCCATGGGTAGTAATGTTTGTACTTTCTGGTTCAGATGTTGTTCTGGTTATTTCATGAGCTTCTTTTTATGACTGGCCTTAGGCATGCACTGTCACATATGAGTTACTGAGCTCGGCAACAGAATTCAGTTCTGACATTGACTGCAGATATACCCCCATCTTTCCTCCAACCTCTGTCACTGTGTAACCCCCATATCATATATGCACATAATGTAACTGTATAATATATAGGCACAGATATACCCCCATCTTTCCTCCAACCACTGTCACAGTGTAACCCCCATATCATATATGCACATAATGTAACTGTATAATATATAGGCACAGATATACCCCCATCTTTCCTCCAACCACTGTCACAGTGTAACCCCCATATCATATATGCACATAATGTAACTGTATAATATATAGGCACAGATATACCCCCATCTTTCCTCCAACCACTGTCACAGTGTAACCCCCATATCATATATGCACATAATGTAACTGTATAATATATAGGCACAGATATACCCCCCATCTTTCCTCCAACCTCTGTCACTGTGTAACCCCCATATCATATATGCACATAATGTAACTGTATAATATATAGGCACATATATACCCCCATCTTTCCTCCAACCACTGTCACAGTGTAACCCCCATATCATATATGCACATAATGTAACTGTATAATATATAGGCACAGATATACCCCCATCTTTCCTCCCACCACTGTCACAGTGTAACCCCCATATCATATATGCACATAATGTAACTGTATAATATATAGGCACAGATATACCACCATCTTTCCCCTAACCACTGTCACAGTGTAACCCCCATATCATATATGCACATAATGTAACTGTATAATATATAGTCACAGATATACCCCCATCTTTCCTCCAACCGCTGTCACAGTGTAACCCCCATATCATATATGCACATAATGTAACTGTATAATATATAGGCACAGATATACCCCCATCTTTCCTCCAACCACTGTCACAGTGTAACCCCCATATCATATATGCACATAATGTAACTGTATAATATATAGTCACAGATATACCCCCATCTTTCCTCCAACCGCTGTCACAGTGTAACCCCCATATCATATATGCACATAATGTAACTGTATAATATATAGGCACAGATATACCCCCATCTTTCCCCCAACCACTGTCACAGTGTAACCCCCATATCATATATGCACATAATGTAACTGTATAATATATAGGCACAGAATATACCCCCATCTTTCCTCCAACCGCTGTCACAGTGTAACCCCCATATCATATATGCACATAATGTAACTGTATAATATATAGGCACAGATATACCCCCATCTTTCCTCCAACCGCTGTCACAGTGTAACCCCCATATCATATATGCACATAATGTAACTGTATAATATATAGGCACAGATATACCCCCATCTTTCCCCCAACCACTGTCACAGTGTAACCCCCATATCATATATGCACATAATATAACTGTATAATATATAGGCACAGATATAACCCATCTTTCCTCCAACCACTGTCACAGTGTAACCCCCATATCATATATGCACATAATGTAACTGTATAATATATAGGCACAGATATACCCCATCTTTCCCCAACCACTGTCACAGTGTAACCCCCATATCATATATGCACATAATGTAACTGTATAATATATAGGCACAGATTTACCCCCATCTTTCCTCCAACCACTGTCACAGTGTAACCCCCATATCATATATGCACATAATGTAACTGTATAATATATAGGCACAGATATACCCCCATCTTTCCCCAACCACTGTCACAGTGTAACCCCCATATCATATATGCACATAATGTAACTGTATAATATATAGTCACAGATATACCCCCATCTTTCCTCCAACCGCTGTCACAGTGTAACCCCCATATCATATATGCACATAATGTAACTGTATAATATATAGGCACAGATATACCCCCATCTTTCCCCAACCACTGTCACAGTGTAACCCCATATCATATATGTACATAATGTAACTGTATAATATATAGGCACAGATATACCCCATCTTTCCCCAACCACTGTCACAGTGTAACCCCCATATCATATATGCACATAATGTAACTGTATAATATATAGGCACAGTTATACCCCATCTTTCCTCCAACCGCTGTCACAGTGTAACCCCCATATCATATATGCACATAATGTAACTGTATAATATATAGGCACAGATATACCCCCATCTTTCCTCCAACCACTGTCACAGTGTAACCCCATATCATATATGCACATAATGTAACTGTATAATATATAGGCACAGATATACCCCATCTTTCCTCCAACCACTGTCACAGTGTAACCCCCATATCATATATGCACATAATGTAACTGTATAATATATAGGCACAGATATACCCCATCTTTCCCCAACCACTGTCACAGTGTAACCCCCATATCATATATGCACATAATGTAACTGTATAATATATAGGCACAGATATACCCCATCTTTCCTCCAACCACTGTCACAGTGTAACCCCCATATCATATATGCACATAATGTAACTGTTTAATATATAGGCACAGATATACCCCCATCTTTCCCCAACCACTGTCGCAGTGTAACCCCCATATCATATATGCACATAATGTAACTGTTTAATATATAGGCACAGATATACCCCCCCAATCAAAACTACTGTCAAAAGTGTAACCCCCATAATAGTGTATCTAGCTGTAAAACTTCTCTCTCCGGCAGGTGAACTTGGAAGATGGAGTCCAGCTCCGCTATAAACTCCAGGGAAAAGGAATCAATGAAGAACCCAAGGGGCTTTTCCATATTAATGAGGATAATGGAAATATTTACGTGCATGATAAAATAGATTATGAGGCAACACCCATATTCAACGTGAGTAACCCCCAACAATTGGGAATCTACAGCCCTGACCATCCATGTAGTGCAGTGGTTAGAGGGATGGAAGACTTTAGGGTAGATTGTCACGTTTGGGGTTCGCTGCAGAGAAAAGACACTAGGGGGAGATCTATTCTTCCATTAAATGGATCATCGGACTAGAGGCCACCCGTTTAGATTGGAGGAAAAGAACTTTCATCTGAAGTAGAGTAGGATGTTCTTCACAGCAAGGGCAGGGAGGTTGGATAATGCTTTGCCGGATGATGTTGTGATTCTGTTAATGCTTTTAAGAGGGGCTTGGACAAGCATAATATCCTAGGCTTTAGTGATGTTAAAAACTACAATTATTATTGGTATATATAGTTTCAGTAGGTGTGTATAAGTATATGCACTGGGTTTCATTTGGAGGGGTTGAACTTGGTTGACTCTGGTCTTTTTTTAACCCAACTTAACTATGTAACTATACGTGGTTTGGATAAATGGTATGGCACACTCTGGTCTTTATTTTCGGCTGAGTCGGCTCCATTGAATCCGATAAACTAGGGGGGTTATTGATAGAAATAAATGAAATGTAAACATATTGGACTTTACTGGACCATTAAATTGCCTTGTGTAATAGTGTTGTCCAATGCCCTAAGGTTTTAGGCAAGGATATTTTACACCATTGCTGGTTTATTATGGAGGCAACTTCAGGCCCCTGTGCAAAAATGGGCCAGTTTGTCCCTAGATTCAGTGAAGGTTATTTAATTATTGTATGATTATCCTAGCCTAATCAGTGTCCCTTTACATGTAAGCCATGAGCTTCTTACCTCCTTCCATTGGCCTCTGTGGGGTTCTAATCACATTATATTAGAGTAGGGGGCCTGGATTGGCAAGAGGGCATGACATTATGTCACTAGGGTGTGTCTACAGATGTTCAGACATCTGCTTCTCCGACATCTCATTCCCAATCGGAGGGGAATAATACAAAGTTGCTATACAAGCCCCTAATCTTATGCAAAGTCTCCCAGTAGATACTGGAACCTTATTGGGGGGAGGGGTGTTATCATTCAATCACAAGAACATTAGCCAGGCACTTCCATCTCAGCAAACCCATTATGTACAGATATTGTTAGGGCTCAGCCACAAGAGCATTAGATTGTGCAATGATGTTTGGGTCAAGCCTGGCTCACAGTCAGAATTCCAGTTCATCCTATAGTTTGGTTGAGGTCAGTTTCTTCCACTCCCATCTGAGCAAACCTGTTCTATACAGACCTCCATTTGCTGCTCCCTACTCTTCTGGGAAGTTTCCAAATAGATGTTGGAACATTTTTGCTGGGAGTTGCTTCTATTCCTATACAAGAGCATTATGATGTTGGGGACCAGACTTGGCTCAAAGTTGGAGTTCAAGTTAATCGCAAAGGAGTTTTGTCAAGTTGAGGTCAGGTTCTTCTGCACCCATCTGAGCAAAACCATTCTGTACAGACCTCCCTTTGCTGCTGTAACTGTGCCTACTCTTGCCACTAGATGTGGGTACATTGTTGCTGGGAGTTGCTTCTATTCAGCCACAAGAACATTAGTGAGGTTGGATCCTGATGTTGGGTGATTAGACTTGGCTCGACACTGGCCTTAGGCAGAGCTGTTTTCTCTCTAAAGGTGGCCATACACGGGCCGATAAAAGCTGACGAAAGACCGTGTCGGCAGCTTATTGGCCCGTGTATGGGGCCCCCCGACGGGCTTCACCGATCGAGATCTGGCCGAAAGTCGGCCAGATCTCGATCGGATGGGACAGAAAATCCTGTCGGATCGCGGCCGCATCTATTCGTTGATGCGATCCGACCGCCCATTTGGGCATCGTTAGGATCCGATCGTTGGGCCCTAGGGCCCACGATCGGATCAGCCCGATATTGCCCACCTCAAGGTGGGCATATCGGAGGGAGATCCGCTCATTTGGCGACATCGCCAAACGAGCGGATCTCTCCATGTATGGGCACTTTAAGGCATTTCTGCATCTCTAGCGCATTAGGACATACAGTGTATCATTAATTTTCCCAAATCTCCAGGCAGGAGAACATTAAGGAGATTATTAAATGAAACACAGTTGAAACTCTGAGCTCTGCAGAATGTCCAGATGGAGAGAAGCTGCCGTGAGTGAGAATGTGGAAACATGAAACCGTTTCATGCATAAGCAATTTGAGCCACAAAGAAACCCCCTCCAGTGATCTGTCAGGGAGAGGGGGTTGTCAAACTATCATTCTCACAATGTTCTAGGTCCAGTACAACGTTCTCTCTGTAAGATGCTCTGCTGCTTTTATATCACCTCTTTCCGCAATCTAATTAAATCCAATCACCCTTCCCCTCAGATAATTATGAAGAACCCACCATCTGCCATTTTGTCTTTTGCTTCCCAGATGCTACATCCTAAATTCTGTTTTTTCCAACTTCCAAAATCTCCTTGTCTTTGAAGCTGCTCTGAACATGATTCAGAACTTTGTTTGTCTTGCAGTGGGAATTCCATGCGATCAACAGAACATCCAACAAATTGGGTACAAAACTCGGAATCCAACTCAAGGTTATAGACATTAATGACAATGCCCCAGAGTTCAGCTCCAGCTCTTATGAAGTTCCAGTTAATGAAAGCTGCATGCAAGGTAGAGAAAACTGTGGAGTGTCTGCACACCATCTGCTTAGTGTACAACGGGGTCAGCATGTGTGCCCCTCTCCGCTATCTGCTATTGTACAGTGAGGAGGTGCCACACTGATCCACATGTTTCTTTCTTAGGCATAATTGCTATACAGTGTGATGATAAAATCCATGCTTCTCTGCCACATTATAAATCATTGCAAATGAATGATTCACCACCTTATTTTATCCTTCACTTTCTATAGAAAACTAGTTAAAAAAGTGTATTCCCTTAAATTAGAACAGGAACTAACTTCTGCTTGAAGGGAAATTTCAACCTTTATGACTACATACAGAAGTAGTAATCTCAAATGGGCTGCCCAATGGCTTATAGAAGGTGCTGGGACATACAGACTGAACACAACTAATGTAAAGTTTCCCTATCTCCTTCTTGACCTGCTGTCACTGTCTTCCCCTTCTGTTTTTATTCCCTCCTAGTCCTACTGCCACCATTTTGCCTTACTGGGTTTATCTTGCCATATTGTCTTTATCTTGCCCTGTTGTCTTTATCTTGCCTTACTGTTTCCTTCTTGCATCACTGCCATCTTGCTTTTCTGGGTATATCTTGCCTTATTGTCTCCATTTTCATCTTCACCTTCCTTTATATTCTCCAGAGTATATTACTGTCTCCATCTTGTCCTACTGTCTCCATTTTGCCCTACTGTCTCCAGTTTATCCTACTGTCTCTGATTTGTCCTAATGTCTCCAGATTATCCACCTGTTTTCGTCTTGCCCTACTGTCTCCATCTTATTCTAATTACTCCATCTTGCCCTGCTGTCTCCATCTTATCCTACTGATTCACTGTTGCCCTACTTGCTCCATCTTATCCTGCAGTTTTTATCTTGTCTTACTGTCTCCATCTTATCTTTCTGTAATATCTTCAGCTTATCCTACTGTCTCTTGCTCTATTCTACCATCTCTATCTTGCCCTACAGTGTCCAACTTTCTCTATTCTATTGTCTCTATCTTGCCCCACTATTTCCATCTTGCTCTAGTCTGTCTCCATCTTATCTTCTGTCTACATTTTACCCTAATGTCATGATCTTGCCCTAAGATCTCCAGTTTATCCTACTGTCTCTTGCTCTGTTCTACCATCTCTATCTTGCCCTACAGTGTCCATCTTTATCCATTCTATTGTCTCTATCTTGCCCCACTGTTTCCATCTTGCTCTAGTCTACTGTTTCCATCTTGCCCCTAATGTCTACAAAAGAGGAACAGATACCTATTAGTGAACATTTCATACAGGGTTACACAAATGTGTTGTTATTAAATGGACATGTGAGCTTATACCTTTTCAATGCCAAAGTGGGTAAAGTAACTCTGCTTTGCATTATGGTACATTATGGTATTTGCCTTCCTGCTTTGTGTTTTGATTCTGGGTTGAGCCAAGCTCTGTGTTTCTTTTGTATGCCCCAGGTTTTATACAAATAGTCTGTTGCACATTCCAGGGTTTACAGTCTTCACTCTCCTTGCTTATGATAAGGATGATCATTTCAGTCCCAACTCCTTGGTGCATTACACCATCTTGTCTCAGGTACCCACTGACCCTGATGTTGAATTCACTGTACATAAAGAAAAAGGCTTCATATCATTCAAGGGCTGCCTCGATTATGTGGTAAGATTCAATGACTTAATGTATGGTGCAGTACAGTGCCAAAGGGACTGGCTATTTTATTTGCTGAACTGTGGTCTATCTATCTATCTATCTATCTATCTATCTATCCATCTCTCTATCTATCCATCTCTCTATCATTACTGCCTGTCTATCTATCTATATTTATCTGTCTGTCCTGTCTCTCTCTCTCTCTCTCTCTCTCTCTCTCTCTCTCTCTCTCTCTCTCTCTCTCTCTATCCATCTCTCTATCTCTCTATCTATCTATCCATCTCTCTATCTATCTATCTATCTATCTATCTATCTATCTATCTATCTATCTATCTATCTATCTATCTATCTATCTATCTATCTATCTATCTATCTATCCATCTCTCTATCGTTACTGCCTGTCTATCTATCTATATTTATCTGTCTGTCCTGTCTGTCTATCTATCTATCTATCTATCTATCTATCTATCTATCTATCTATCTATCTATCTATCTATGTATCTATCATCTATCATCTATCTATATATCTATCTATCTTTGGTTTTTAATCTTTTTAATTTAATTGGCAGAGAAATAAGCATTACAAGTTGAAATTTGAAGCGAAGGACAATGGTGTTGCAATCCAACAACGGAGCCAGTGTGAAGTGATAATAAATATAATAGACCGGAACAATAACCCTCCCTTTTGGGAGTCTGAATCGGTAGGTGTGCCCTAGATATCTAGACATACAGAATTTATATTGTGATTAGTCAACTCGTACAACATGTGGAATTAAGGGAGGTCTCATCTTGCAACATGGTGGGAATCAGGGAAACAAATATAAAGATAGAAAAACAAAGATTATCCAACCAAATACATTTCTGTATAAGTCTGATCTGACACTAAGTGGAAAAGGATGGGCAAGTAACTTTAATTCATAAAAAGAAATCATCAGCGATCGGTCTAACTCACGCTGTGGCATTGACCAGCTGCTGTAGACACCATGGTCCCAGTGCTCGGTCTAACCCACATTCTGGAGCTGACCAGCTGCCGAAAACTATAAAAAGCCAATATTTGTACTCAAAGAAAAAGAGAAAATTTGCCAGCGATGAGTTTGCCTTTAAAAAATGGTGTTAGTACCACACTTTGGCCAAACTATGTAAGCTCACGAGCCACGTCAAGGCCCCTCATTGTACCCGAGTCCTACACTGTTTGTGAGCATTATAAATTTGTAGTGCATTTAAAATAAAGTCCCCCAGCAAGCAGTGTGACTGAGTAGTAAGACCATTGTGCACTTACCCTTAGCTCAGGTGAAAGCTCTTTGCTATTTCACTATAGCCCCTGAGTTAAGGGTAAGTGCACAATGGTCTTACTACTCAGTCACACTGGTTGCTGGGGGACTTGATAAATGCACTACAAACCTATAATGCTCACAAACAGTGCAGGACTCACGTACAATGAGGGGGACTTGACCTGGCACATGAGCTTACATATTTTGGCCAAAGGGTGGTACTAAAACCTAATTTTTTTGTAATTATTTTTTAAAGGCAAACCGAGCACTGGCAAATTTTCTCTTTAACTTTAATACATGCTTTTCTAACGCTTTCATCTTATTTTTAGGGACAAACTGAGATTTCAGAGCGAGAGGAAAACATAACAGTCATACGACTGGCTGTAACAGACAAAGACACTCCCCATACTCCAGCATGGACTGCAGTATACTCAATAATTGAAGGCAATGAAGACGGAAACTTCAAAATAGAAACAGACCCTGTAACCAATGAAGGGATTCTTACTGTTATAAAGGTAATGGCAATTTACTGAAAGACCAAAGGGTCTCTAATTATCTACAGGTCAAGAGCATCTTGAGGTCTTGTCCATCCCTGCCTCATAGTTACTTGTACTTTCACCCTAGGCCTTAGACTATGAGAAGACCTCACAGAACAACCTTTCTATTACCGTGGCCAACCTGGAGCCCTTGTTTAGCTGTAAAGTTGTGGAGAGGACCCTAGCTGGGCTGTGGGTTGTGGACGCTGCCAAAAATATCAAAACAAGGACTTTGACGCCAATGAAAGGAGTGTCCGTGAAGGTGAAGGACACAAATGATCCTCCCCAGTTTATCAGCGAAAAAATTGCATATAATATAGTGGAACATTCTTTGAAACCAGGAAGTCCGGTTGGGACAATACAAGCCAAGGATTTGGATATTGTTTCTCCAAATAAAATCAAGTTAGTTTCCTTAACTATCATGACTTACTGCACTTATCTGATAACTACTGTTAATTGCTTGCTATGGGTTACTGGACCAGGTCCCATCATATTAATTTCTGCTATCACTGGCTACACAGTTAAATATGTCCAATTGTAAGTGGATACCTAGGGGTTATTCTAATGGCATGGTATATTCTTTGGCTGGAAACCACTGTACCTTCTCTAAGGAAATGGGGGCGATATATTTTACAGTTGGTCTTCTACTATATTATATTATCCTATAAAAAAATAATTTCTGACAGATACATCTCTAATCTAGTTCATTTTTCCTACCAACTTCTGTCTTGCAGATATGTTATCTTGAATGACCCCGCTAACTGGGTAGATGTGAATGAGGATACAGGGGTCATAACCTGCACCCAAGATATGGATAGGGAATCTGAATTTGTTTACAACAGCAAATACAATGTGACCATTCTAGCTGTGGATGATGGTTGGTACCTGCCCCCGAAGAACTGGGGTTATATTCTATTTTTTTGTTGTACAGGACTTATTATTGTATTTATTCTATGATCTCCCTCCAACTGAGTTACTCAATACTCTTACCATGCTGCTGATCATCTGGTTATTCCGAATATTTTGTTGTATTCTTAGGCGTCCCATCAATGACCGGCACTGCAACCTTCATTATCAATCTCAAGGATATAAATGATAACACTCCCACATTGGAAAGTCCTTATATGACACTATGTGAAAGCGAGGAGGAGGTGCTTATGTCAACGCCTATTATTGACAGAGATCTGGATCCTTATTCTGGACCTTTCTATATTGAGGCACTGGACAAGGCAACAGAGAAGAAACATTTGAAACTGTTGGAAAATAATGGTAAGGAGGCCACCAGAGAGGCAGGAAGATACAGGGTATCATTCTATACCTTGGCTTTTATGCGTCCACCCAACAAACAAGAAATTCCCAGCAGTCCATGATAAGTTTTGACCAACCCCAGTTATAGCAAGCTGCCACCCTGCATTCTATAAACCCTGCCCACAGGCCTTTAAGACCAGGCCCTTTCCTTTTTTAAAATTTGTCACTGTACAAAATGAAACAATTATACCATCTCCTATTTTAACGTGTCTCCATGTCCATTACAGGTAACATCCTCAAAGTCCTGAAACTAAAGGATGCCCCTAGAGGAAATCACACTCTTCACCTGGAAATTTATGACCGGCAAGGGGAGATTTCCCACCAGAACCTTACAGTCTTTGTGTGCGAATGCCTAGAGGGTGGTGTTTGTTTAGAAAAAATGAATGGTCCACCTGGTCTGGGTGGAGGTGCCATTGCACTTCTACTTTTAGTCCCAGTTTTGTTTCTAGGTAAGTGATGATAGTGCCTTCTCTTCCACTCTTAAAAGTGGAAGTTTACCTTTGAATATGTTCAATTATTAACAGATGGAGTCAGGCCACTGTAGAAAACACTGTCCCCCTTTGTTTATTCTGTTTATGAATTGGAGATTTACAGCAAAGGGTCTATCAACTTTTACTGATTATAGCTTGATCTATAAGTGATTATTTGCCCTTTCTTGTTTCCCCTGATAAAGGACTGAGCCTCCTGCTGTGCAAGATTCAGAGAGCTAAAGTGATGGTCCCTGTGGAACAAGAACCTTTACATTCATTTATTGCCTACAACGAAGAAAGTGGCAACAGGGATTGTCAGGTAGAAATTGTTCCGCACCACACCTGTCTCTCTGACCATTATCTACACAACGATCATAAGAAAGAATTCATATTCATGGTGCTGTCCTTGAAGGAGAGACACAAAAGGGGGAATTCTCATTTCAATTTATAGACCCAAACACTCATGAGTTCCATTTTAAAAGTTCCTATAGTTCAGTTGCTTCTTGTGGAACCGTTACTGGAGGATACTGCTGGATACTACCCAAAGTTTTCACATTTCTACTATCCTATTGGATACTGATGCAACAACTTTATGGTTACCCCATTCAGTTTTCCTTATTAAAAACTTGACCCTAAGGTTAGTTTAATTGTTTTATTTGAGACTGACCCAAAAAGCAACTAAAAGTGACCCATTTACATTGTTCTACTGAAACCAGACCTAGAAATTCCAGTTCCATTGTTCTACTAGAAATTGGCCTAACAGTTACTCCATTCGATTGTTCTGCTAAAAACTCACCCAACAGTTCATTGCTCTTCTGAAAACATACCTAGTTCCATTATTGTACTGGAAACTCATTGTACCCAGTTCTATGGTTGTCTTGGCTACTCATGCAATGGTTACCCAGTTCCATTACTGGAATAACTACTTAGCCAGTTTCATTGTTCTGATGAAAACTTAACCAACTATTGACCTAATTTAATTGTTGAAATTATACCTAAAGATAACCAGTTACATTACTGTAGTGGCTACTCTCCTTTCAGTTAGCCAGTTCCATTGTTCTACTGAAAATGCACCCAACCATTAACCAGTTTCATTGCTGTACTGCCTACTTACCCAGTGGTTACTCAGATCCACTTTTGTACTAAAAACTTGCCCAAAACGTAGCTGAGTTCCATTGTCCTATTAAAAACTGACCCAGTGGTTACCATTTCTATTGTCCTGTTTGGAACCAAGGGGCCCATTCACTTAGCTCGAGTGAAGGAATAGAAGAAAAAAAACTTCGAATTTCGAATGATTTTTTGGCTACTTCGACCATCGAATTGGCTACTTCTACCTTCGACTACGACTTCGAATCGAACGATTCAAACTAGAAATCGTTTAAATATTCGACCATTCGATAATCGAAGTACTGTCTCTTTAAAAAAACTTCGACCCCCTACTTCACCACCTAAAACCTACCGAGGTGCAATGTTAGCCTATGGAGAAGGTCCCCATAGGCTTCCTAGCAATTTTGTGGTCGTAGAAAAATTGTTCGATCGATGGATTAAAATCCTTCGAATCATTCGATTTGAAGGATTTAATCGTTCGATCGAACGATTTTTCGTTCGATCAAACTAATTGCGGTAAATCCTTCAACTTCGATATTTGAAGTCGAAGGATTTACATCCGGCAGTCGAATATCGAGGGTTAATTAACCCTCGATATTCGACCCTATGTAAATCTGCCCCCAAGTGTCACTGTTCCTGGTTTAATTATTCTACTGAAAACTAACCAGTTTCTTTTTCTTTTTAATTCAACCAGTTGTGATTATGTTACTTAGGGATATCTGTATGAGTAAACAGGAATATTGTGAGTGTGGATAGCATGTCACTGAACTCTTCCCAGCATATACATCATTGTTTTTTTTAAATCTTATTTTAGGCTACACCTGTTGTAATGGAAAATTCATCCGCTCATTTTGGTCAAGGAGTTAAGGTACAATAAACTATACCCTCATACTGTACTGTATGTGTATAAACAATATGGCACTGCCCCCTCATATGTATTAATACAAATATACAGAGGAGGAATGTTCTGGGCACACAATACATTTGTTCTTCATACTGTAAGGTCCATTTAAAAGAAAATTAATATAAGATAATGGCATAATACAGAATATTGTAATAATGCCTTTGTACAGGACCAGGCTAATTGTAGTTCCAGTTAGAACTTTATTGGACGCACAGTGTATCTCATTCTTCTCACTAATCTGATTTTTTTAGGGTGAGGGAAGCATGGCAGCAGCAGGAGAAGAGATTGATGCCGTGTTTCACCGATCAAGCACCAGAAAGTACTCAGTAAGTGACTGCCACTAACTGGGGTGAAACCTACTTGTACCCCAACAGACAGATTATTATACAGAACTTTGATGAAGGAATTACCATACTGATATATAGGTCATATTTTAGCACTTTTCTCTAACTCCTTGTTTCTACCTGTTTTAGGCCCCAGCTGTGATGATGGTAAAAAAAAACATGCTTGCCCATTCCAATACCCAACAGGTACAATTTCCACCTACATTTGATACTCAGTGTTTGGGTTGTACTTGGTGGGCTCTATACCTCCATCATATTGGGGACATCATGAAAATCTCTTTTTATCTACAGTATCAGTTTCATAGGCAGCGGTCACTAAGGCAAACGACTGGGACACCCAAAAACCGATCTTCAGTCAGACGGCACTCGGTGAGTCAAACCCTGGAGGAGTAATAACAAGATGTTTAGCTCTATGAGTGTCTCATACATGACATGTCCAATTGCTAAACACACAACCCTTATTCTTGGGTATTATTTGGCTTTGGGATATACATTGCACTGGCAGAGGGGCAAAAGCAACTAGGCTTTTAGGTCGTCAGGCTTTTTGATTCAAGCCCAACTTGGAGCTCAATCCTTTGTTTGGGGCCCATTTAGCTCAAACCTCTAAATGTTGATCTCCATGTTATGCTTCCAGGAGTATCTAGAACAGTGATCCACAACCAGTAGCTCGTGAGCAACAAGTTGCTCTCCAACTCCTTGGATGTTGCTCGCAGCAGCCTCAAAGCAAGTGCTTTTATTTGAATTCCAGGCTTTGAAGCACATTTTATTTGCATAAAAACGTAGTATAGTGCTTAGTAGAGCCTCCTGTAGGCTGCTAGTCCACATACGGGGGACCAAATAACCAATTACAGCCTTATTTGGCACCCAAGGGTCTTTTTCATGCTTGTGTTGCTCCCCAACTCCTTTTACAATTGAATGTGGCTCACAGGTAAAGAAGGTAGGGGACCCTGATCTAGAATAACAAATAGTCATTGTCCCAAATCTCACTCTAACTGCCTTTAGGCTAAGCCAACTTTAGAATGAAACCTACATTTGGATAGAACTTGGCCTCCCCTGCTATTCTCTGTGATAGAAAAGTTATTTTCTTTCCTTTACAGAGTTTCCATGGGGAAAGAAGGGAAAGAAGGGCAAGCAGCCACACGTTGAGGCATATGGTAAGTGACTTATTTTAGGGCTAGTGGGAATTTTAACGTGCAGTAATTGGATCACCCCTAGGTCTTGAAAAAATCATGTATCAGACTGGGGACTTCTGTGTAATTGTTATTTATCTGAACTCTAATTTGGTACAGGCTGGGGCAGGACAACGTCGCTCTACTGCAACCAATTCCAGCTCCATACGCAATGACGCAATCAATTCCAGCTTCAGAAGGTCCTATCATTCCAGAATCTTGGAAAGTTTAATAAAGCAGGTACAGTTAAGGATAATATCATAGTTTCTATGGTCTTGGTCTTTGTTATTGATCTATCCTCAACTCCTTGTAATTGCTTCTTCTCATTTGCTGTCCATTTTTCCTGTTGTCTGTTCAATGGTTCTTCGATACAATAATTACAGACTTTCATAGATAGCTCCTCTGTCTTCTTGTTCTGAACTGAAGATCAGCTTCATGTATATAGATCTAAATGCAAATACACAGAGAAGGAATGTCCTGGGCACACAATAAGCTATACCCTCATACAGTACTGTCTAAGGGAAACAATATGGCTCTTCCTTCCCATATGTATAAATACAAATATACAGAGAAGGAATGTTCTGGGCACACAATAAGCGATACTCTCATACTGTACTGTCTAAGGGAAACCATATTGCATCTCCCTTCCATATGTATAAATACAAATATACAGAGAAGGAATGTTCTGGGCACACAATAAGCTATACCCTCATACTGTACTGTCTAAGGGAAACAATATGGCACCTCCTTCCCATATGTATAAATACAAATATACAGAGAAGGAATGTTCTGGGCACACAATAAGCTATACCCTCATACTTCACTATCCCAAGGAAATCAAATTAGTGTAACCCTCCCATATGTATAAATTCAAATATACCCATATAATTGTTCTGGGCACAATATAAGCTTTACAATCCCTTGCCTTTTGTTCCTGACACCACTCAATAAATGATAAAGTTGTGGAAGATGCTGCTGATATTCACTGCTGAAGAGGCTGCAGGAATCACTTTGTATCTGGGGTTGCAGACACGTTATAAGGACAATATTATTTTGACTTCGCAAGGAAACTGAACATGTCACTCAGATGACCCCGCTCAGGGCTCAGGCAATCAGATTACACCTCTCACTGTATCAGCTGTGCCAGGACTTCTTGCCCCTTGGCTGATACCTTTCATTGTGATTTCACATTTGTTCTGCATCGTTACTCTCTGTTCAGCGGCCAGGAACAGCGACTTCCATAGAATGACGCACACACCATGGCCTCAAATAAGTTTCAGGATCCTATGCCAATAGCTGACATAATACCACTTTGTGCCTGCAGTTATATTAATACAGTAGCCTTACTGGTAAGAGGTCTCACGGGCACACTCAACATTACAGGGTACAATCCAATCCTCAGTACAAGTTATCCAGAATGCTGGACCTGGGGTTTTCCAAATAATGGATTTTTCCATAATTTGGATCTTCATACCTTAAGTCTACTAGAAAATCATGTAAACATAAAAAAAATACCAATAGGCTGGTTTTGCTTCCAGTAAGGATGAAATATATCTTGGTTTGGATCAAGTACAAGCTACTGTTTTATTATTACAGAGAACACGGAAATCATTTTTAAAAAATTTGGATTATTTAATTATAAGGGAGTCTATAGGAGACGACCTTTCTGTAATTCGGAGCTTTCTGGATAACGGATCCCATACCTGTGCTAAGGAGGGATTCAGTACCTACCTGTTTTATAGTTTAAAGAAACAGAGTTGCTCTTCCATGGGACAGTTTATTGTTATGTACAGTTTGTTTCTTTAAAAGGGAAAATATTGAAACTTTCATAAACGGATGAACGTAGTATAATCTTTTCCTCAAGCTTTTTCACTTAAGATGGTGAGGTTTTCTGTAATCTGCCATCCATGTTTTTAGCAGTGCAACAAAAGTTAGATTTAGATGGTGGCTGATTTGCAGGCACTTCATGTCTGAGCTAATTAAAAATTATTCAGGGTCAAATAACCCAAAAGCAAGGCAGCAGACCATTGTCTTAAAGCATAATGTCAGAACAGGTGGTGGTCAACCATGTGACATGGACTCTACCAAATTGTTTCAACTCCTGTGAATTGTCAATGACTGAATTATGAGGGATACAGGATGAAGTACAAGATACTCCTATCAAGCTTGAAGTTTTGTTGAAGCCTCATGTTGTCATTGATCAACCTCTCTCTTTCTTTTGAACAGAAACTTGATTCCTATGTGGATGATGAACTAGTCACCTACAAGCCTCGGGTGTATATGTTGGAAGGTGACCTTTCCCCAGCACCTTCTCTGGAGGCCATCAGCATAGGAAGCAGCAGCATTACGTTAGAGAGACTGGAGAACCTTGATTCCAAGTTCAACATTCTGGAGAATATATGTGCAAAACAAATGCATCAGGGATTCATGGAAGAACACTCTATGTTGCAGTAATGGGTACTTTATGTGGTTGGTGAAATGCAAACTGGAGGCTAGGAACATCACCTTAAGTTTGTAGATCTGTGCTCAGGGACATTATGACTTGAATTCTCCACTTGCTCCTACAACAACAGGATGATGAACGCCTTTTCAAATCATTTGTCATTTTACTGGGCTTCAAGTTGAACAATGTTACAGATTCCATGAATCAAAAAACATAGAACAACAATGACTTACATGTCATACTCCCTTTCAATACATCTTTCACCTCTACTAAACAAGGATAATCAGAAGGAACACTGATGCATTCTTGATTTAAATGAGATCGGGTGGAACATTTATGATAAGGAAGGCATTGTGCAAAGTGCAAGAGATGGGTGCAGTGTGCCATGTTCTTGAAACTTGCACCCACCTTCCTCACTAGATGAATTGCTATAGGTCCTAGTACTCTGTGCATTATTCAGACATAGAAGATAGGAAGATGCAGTGGACACAAGCCCATTACTTACCACCTGCCACATGGCAGGACTGCCCTGCACTTGTTAATGCTGCACTCACTAATGCTGCACTTTCTGATGCTGCACTCTATGGGGCAAATTCACTAAAGGACGAAGCGCCTAACGCTAGCGCATTTTTGTTAATTCGCCGATTCACTAACACACGCTGGCGTAAATTCGCTAGTTTTACTTCGCACCCTTACGCCTGGCGAATTTGCGCAACGGACGTAACTACGCAAATTCACTAACGCGCGAATTATTCTGAACGCTACCTTTTACGCCAGACTTCCTTCGCCACCTCAGACCATGTGAAGTGCAATAGAGTAGATAGGGATTGCTTCCAACAAAGTTAAAAAATTTTAGAAGTCCCAAAAAACGCTGGGTGATAGGCTGAAAAAGATCGAAAATTTTTTTGGGCCTACCCTCCTTCCCCCCTTCATTTCCTAACTCATGGCACCTTAACTATACAGTAGGCACATGTGTAGGGCAAAATAAAAATGTTATTTACTGTTTTGAAGGTTTCCCAGGCTTGTGTAATGATGCTACATAGACCTCCATTGTAACTTCAATTTGCCGCGTATGCAAATTAAGCATCGCTAGCGTAACTTCGATTTGCTTGGCGAATTAACGCTAGCGCAACTTCGCAACCTTACACTTCCCCTGAGCGCAACTTCGGATTTTAGTGAATTTGGGTAGCGCTGGCGAAAATACGCCTGGCGAAGTGCGGCGAAGCGGACGCTGGCGCAACTACGAATCTTAGTGAATTTGCCCCAATATCTCAGGTCTGATTTCCTCAGGTCAGACTCCAGACCACTTTTGCACCCCATTCAGTGTAAATGACCCTTCTATAATTCCTGTTTTTTAACCATAGAAACTTACGTTTATGGTTTTCTACCTCATTTTATTGTAAAATGTTAAAAAAAACAATATTAACTTTTTCTGTTTTATCACATTCTCCCAGGAGCAAAACTGCCCTATTTATCAGGTTGTTACATGTTCTTATGGGTAATTGCTAATAATCTAAATTTT
The DNA here is from genome assembly GCF_017654675.1 of Xenopus laevis. Classification (NCBI taxonomy): domain Eukaryota; kingdom Metazoa; phylum Chordata; class Amphibia; order Anura; family Pipidae; genus Xenopus; species Xenopus laevis. The sequence continues at coordinate 14,584,971 of NC_054388.1, read as the reverse complement.
GTATAAAATTTCTGGGCAAAATCATCGCTATAATGTTTGGGGAAAAAATACCTGTTTGCTGCAGAAATGTCTGCAAGGTATTCGGTGAATAGTCCCTTCCTTGGAAATTTCTTTTTTATGTTGATAGTAAAAATCTGCAAAATATGTTCAGTTTAGATTGCACTGTTTGATAAATAAAAGCAAATGCTACGAAAGGAGAAGCCTATAATTTTTTTAAATGGGACAGGTACAGTACGTGGTCTATAAGGCTGTCTAAAGATGACCCTACATATGTAATAAGTGAGCTACGCCAGTGTCATCTGTAGGGTAAGCCTGTGCTGACGAGCAGGGTCGGAACTAGGGGTAGGCAGAAGAGGCACGTGCCTAGGACGCAGAGGTGGGGATATACCTCTTCCCTCACTTACCTCTAGTCCTGACCCTTATCCTCTCACTGGCCTCTCCTCTTCTTTCTTCCCCCCCTCTCGCGGCACTCTCATGCCTCGGGGCCGGTATTACAAATTTGTAATTCCCTTGGCCTGTCCCCAATTTGCTCAAAATTTAACTTTCCTCCGCCTTCTGCCCATCGCGTGATGTGGCCCCACCCCTTTTTATGTCATAGTCCGCCCCTTTTGTTCCCCCCCCCACCGGCCGGTGGAAATTTTATGAAAAGGTGGCAACCCTAGTGTGGGCCCCAGAGGTGTGGGGACCCCTGGGGTAGCAGCCCGGTGGGCCTCACACACCCCAGTCTGACCCTGGCAGGCAGACTCCAGTATGGTGGGATCTCGGACAGACTGGAGATATACCAGAGCTATCTTTAGGGGGTTCCAAATAAGACTGTCCAGTATCACACACACAGAGGCACTACAAAGCAGCAGTGCTAGGAAGAAGGAGTGGGGATAGAGCACAGTAACTGTTTTTATCACTGTAGCCCAACCTGTAGCCTTGTAGTTGAAACAGCTTAAAGGAGAAGGAATGGTTAAAACTAAGTAAGCCTTATCAGAAAGGTACTAGTTAACCCTGAAAATAATGCTGCTCTGAGTCCTCTGTCAACAGAAACACAGCATTTCGTTCCTTCTATTGTGTACTCATGGGCTTCTGTATCAGACTTCCTGCCTTCAGCTTAAACCTCCAGGGCTTGGGCTTGAGCATGCTCAGTTTGCTCCTCTCTCCCCTCCCTGATGTAATCTGAGCTCAGAGCTATGTGTGAGCAGGGAGAGACTCAGACAGGAAGTGATGTCACACCAAGCAGCTGCTATCCTAAACAAACAGTGAGAGCTTCTAGAGCTTTTTACTCCGGTATGGTAAAACATTCTATAGAATAAATATACAGTAGAACCCCCATTTTACGTCCCCTGATTTTACATTGTTTTGTGTTCCCACTTGTATATTATGCATAATACATTTCCCTGATTTTACATTTTTTTTTACATCGTTTTTTTCTGGTCCCCTGAAAAACGTAAAATGGGGGTTCTACTATAGTATTCTAGCTTGGCAATAAAATGCCTCCATAGCTTTCCTTCTCCTTTAAGGGCCCTATAAATTGTCTTGCCCTGTAGGGTGCGCCACTACTCTGGAGATGACAGCTCTATAAATATTGTTTTTATACCTTCACGGGTGCCAAAAAAACGATCAGCGTTTGAATGGAGAACCTCTGTAGAGACAAAGGCAGTGACAAGCTTCAAGCCAAGCCCTTCGGAAACCATAGAACAAAATGAAACATTGCAGGTGATAAATTGTTACACAAATTATTTTGACTGGCTGTCACTTTTCATTATGTCGAGCTCAGCCTCGTACCACAAAGAGCTAATGTTGTTTGAACATCCTGCAAATGCTCTTGTTTGAAGGGATAATTCCGCAGTGCCGGGATATAGTCAGAAAGAAACTAGGCCAACGTTGTCCAGAACAAACCACCTGATCTGCTGCTTCTTGATACATCTTTATCTTTGGAGAGTCAATAATGGAAGTGTCAGGGATTGTGACAGAAGTGTGCTAAGCTGTGGATTCATGGAGATGAGTTGATAACAGGCTGTTAGCATATTATTAATGTAGGAAGCAACGGTGCTGACATGAAAAGTCTGCTGAAAAACTCTTCTTAACGTTCAAGTGAGACTTGGATTAAAGGTTTTGGGAGAAATAGAAATGCAAAGCTACCCTGGCTAGTTGCATGGCATTTTTCAATATACATCTGGAAACCCATTATCCAGAAAGATCCAAATTATGGAAAGACCTAGGTCCTGAGCATTCTGTATAATAGGTCCCATACCTGTACTGCTTTCCGTGCAGTCATGTAGCATGCATCTAAATTGATCTAGCCTTGCAGCATAAGGCTTCACCATATACATGAACTAAATTCTTAGTACAGATATGGGACTTGTTATCCAGAATTCTCGGACCTGGGGCTTTCCTGAACATGGACGTTTCTGTAATTTTGACCTTCATACCTTAAATCTACTAGAAAATCATGGAAACATTAAACAATCCCAATCGTTTGGTTTTGCTTCCAATAAGGATTAATTATATCTTAGTTTGGGTGAAGTACAAGGTACCGTTTATTATTACAGAAAAAAAGAAATCATTTTTAGAAATTTGGATTATTTGAATAAAATGGAGTCAATCACTATGACTCACAGCAAAGGATTCTGGGTGCTGACAATCTGCCTTCTTTACATTTTTCACACGTTCAATTGCACAACTTGACTGATTGCTGTCATGAGCCTTGGAGTTTATTTTCCATGAAGCGTTTCATCACAGAGTTCCCCTGGAATTCCTCAAGTGCATCGGAACTCAAGCTTTCTCCTGTGCCGAGTGCTCAGGGGACTTAACGTTGATTTTCTGAGCAATGTTTTCAGCCAAAGCTGATGAAGGTTTATACTCTAAACACAAGCATCTCACCAAGCTGGAAAACGCAGTCCCTGGGATTTAAATGTATACTTGAAAGAACAGCGAAATCACCAAAAATCAGCAGCGAGGAAATCCTGAGTGTGATTTTCTCCCATTTCAATGCATTCGGCAGTCGCAAATGCAAAGTTTCGTCCCGGGCGTCGAATGCTGGCGACTTTCCGCTAGCGTTACTTTGGCTGTGCGAGCATTTCATAGCGAAGTTGCGCTAGCATTCATTTGTGCCTAGCAAAACTTCGGTAGTGATCTTTCGCTTAGGTCAATTTGCATAGGGCGGGAAATTTAAAGTTGTATGGACGTCTTTGTTTTAAATGTTGTTGCAAATGGTTTAAGTGACCGGTTTTTATTAACATGTCCAGAACCTTAATAAAGACAAGAGAGTTAGTATAATGCCCTACACATGAGGCCACTGTAAAATGAATGTTCCATATGTTATAAAATGTGTGGAGTAAACCGGTTAACCAAAAAAAGTCAGGACTTTTGCAGCCAATCCCGCTTAAAAAAGGAAAAGTCCCCAGCGTTTTTTGAACTTTAATGCATGGCCTGCACCCGGGCCCGGAGATGGGGTATGTTACTGCCCAGAATGTTTTGGGCGTTGCTTCATTTATTTGGGCGTTCCTCTTCATTTATTATATGTTGCACCAGTCCTTACACCAGAGGAGCTTACAATCTAATTTCTCCCTTGCAGTGTTTGCCAGTGATAGAAGTTGGCTACAGGTGTAGCATGTTCCTTTGTTATTAAAGCCATAACATATTGAGATGAACTGATATCTGAAAGGGGGTGGAATTCAAACATTCAATTGTTACTCTTTCCCCAACATGTGTTGGAAGCCTTTATTTCCCAGACAGTACCTTAATTAAATATAAGTCATGTCTGCAAATATTCTCTCTCCACTTATCACATTTCACAGCTCGCTGCTAGGAGACTGGAGACTGGGACACATTCATTTGTCCTTACCGTTTTCGGCATTTATTTGCAGGTGCACACTGGGTTAAAGCGATAACTGTTCTCTCTTTGCAAAGTATCTTGTGCAAGATGTAAATTACTTTTAATGTGTAAGCCAGCCCTAATTGTAAATGTTATTGAAGTGATGAATGCTTTAATCTGTGTATGGAACAGAAGAATGGGAAAAAAACAGTTGCAGAAGGCTGTAAATACCTTTATATGTTCCCAGGTCATCATGGAAGCATGCTAAAGCCTAGAAGGGATTAATAAAGCAATCGTTTTCTCTATATAACCTGTAATAACCAGTCCTATGTTTGGAATTTGATCCCACTGGATTACATACTCACAGATTGTTATCTTTTTGACACCAGAGGGGTTAATAGCTAAAAATTATGTTAACACTTTACTAGACCTAGTAGAAAAGACTGTAAAACATGCAGCCTCTATAATGATCACTGAACAGTGACAAGGCCAAAGCAGATACTGGTTTGTATTGCAGGTTCTATTTGCACCTCTTCTGTTGCACAATGGCTGATTGTAGTCTAGTGGGAAACTAGCAATAAATGCCCATTTATTAGGCACCAATGATATGGGAAGAATAGGGTGTGGCAGAGAGAGGGCAAAGTTTACAGTGTAGACAAGGCATGGAGGTCAGGGAGGAGCAAGGAGAAGGTAGAGAGTCCACAGTCATGGTCAAGACATGATAATCAAGGAATGAGCTACAGAGGCCAAGGAAATGGGAAGGAGCAAGGAGAAGGCAGAAAGACCACAGAGATAGGAGAAGATTGGGAGGCCATGGAGATCGGAAGAGGAGGTGTAGCATCCATAGAGATTGAGAAGTAGTGGAGAGCCACAAGTAAGTTCATGAAGATGGTGAAGGAGCAGAGAGGAGACAGATTAGGCACATACATGGGTGAAGGAGCAAGGAGATGGAGAGTCAGCACTGAGATGAGTGAAAGAATGGGGAGATGGCTTGGAGAGCACAGAATTAGAGGAGTTAGTGTAGATGGAATAGAGATTGGGGAAGGAGTGGGTGGCATAAGAGAGCACAAAGAAAACTGCTGGCACATAGGGTAAAGCTGACAGGGTGAACCCTTGCTTTAAGTTTGCATTCTGCAATAAACTTAAAAAGTTGGCCAGATCTCGATTGGATGGGACTAAAAATCCTGTCGGATCGCGGTCGCATCTGTTCGTTGATGCGGTCCCATGATCCGACCGCCCGTAAAGCCACCGTAGGATCCGATCGTTGGGCTCTAGGGCCCACGATCGGATCTGCCCGATATTGCCCACCACAAGGTGGGCATATCGGGAAGAGATCCGCTCATTTGGCGACACCAAACGAGCGGATCTCTCCGTGTATGGCCACCTTAAGTTGTATTAGTAACCGCCCGACTATAGTGACTGGTCTTTAGTTTAAATTCGCTAATGGAATCTCGCTGACATTATTATGGGGACAGGGAATTGCTCTGCATAAATCACAGAAAGTCTCATTCTGTTAACAGTTTCCTGCTGACAATGTTCAAGTTGGATCTCGTACCTTTATAGCAGAGAAAGGTATTTTATTTCTGATAAAGAATCCCATGTAGCTGGTTAAGCAAATGCACTGCAGTCACTCAAAGGTGCTCAAGGCAGTTTGTATCATGGGAAAGTCTGTACATCATGTATTGCCCAATATACCTGTGAGAAACATTGGGTTTTGAGGGAGGGAACGTTCAGGGAGGAAACCCATGCTACATAGTTACATACAGACACAGCAAATGTTCGTCATACAGAACATCGTGGCAGACAATCGTGCAACAAGTCACATTGATCGCATCAAAAAAGACATGATAATGATCTACATGATGGGACATGTGAGATATGGTGAGCCATTTGATCTGAATGTCAAGATGAGCCTTGCTCCATACGTAATTAAGCTTGATAATATATTTTGTCCTTGTTTGTTTGATATTTAGACCAATAGGATTATCCCTGAAATGGAGACAACATAACATAAAGTAAAGTTGATGAATGAGTGGGATCTTCTCCTTTTTGCCCTGTGCTTCACATATTTATTCCTAGTAGAATGTTGAGAGGAGACACCAGTGGTGCACATGCTTCTAGACTGAGTATTGGTCAATCAAGTAGTGATGGCCAAATCTGGGAGAAAATTTGCGTAACGCATTGAAGTCAATGGGCGTCAAAATTATTTTGACAAGCACCAATTTTTGACACAACAGTTTTTATAAGCACAACTATTTTGCCCAAATGTGTTAAAGTCAATGGACGTTTCGAATAATTTTGATGCATGACAATTTTTATGTGGACGATTTTGACGTGCAACAATTAATTTATGTCGCAACGGATTTTTCTCCGGTGGATTTTTGACCCAGTTTCGTGAAAACATTCATGGGCGTGTTGAAAAGCAAAATATTCGCTGCAAATACGCTGGAACCCTGGATCAACCCATTTCCAGGATATTCATCTAATATATTTAATAGAAATGCCAGTCGGTCGTTCAGATCCCTAACATCCAAACATTTTTTAAAAATCCAGGCCATAGGAATTCACGTTCTGTAGGATCTTTTAGCTTTTCAAATTGCTGCCCATGGTCAGATCTAAAAGCAGGAGAACATGGATACAAATTCCCACACTCAATCTGCATGGCTGTAACATCATGATAAATGAAGCTTGGCTGAAAGCGTTTGATTTCAGTTGTAGTTCTGGTGCCTTCCTTATTGGGAAGAAGATGCATCATGTTGAGGTGTGAAGACTTTGTGAATGATGAAAGACAAAAGAACCACTTTGAATTATCTATGTGCTTTCATGCAGTGGTGGGAACAGCTTTGTGCTGCATCCAAAAGCCATTCTTTGGGGGTCGAAGCTGAGTTTAGCCTCTCTGGCCAAAATTCTGTTTCCCAGCCAGCTTACTCTTTAGTGTCTACTCAAAACACTATGACCAGAGGCTCCATTGTTGCAGTGACACTATCCCTTTAAGAAGCTAAGAAGCTTGTGGGCTGAACCCCACCCACTGTTGTTTTTCACATTCACAGCAATGCTGTCTGTAGGTGGCTGTACAGGTATGGGACCTGTTATTCAGAATGCTTGGGACCTGGGGTTTCTGGATAAGGGATCTTTCTGTAATTAGAATCTTCATACATTAAGGGGCAAATTTACCTAGGGTCGAATATTGAGGGTTAATCAGGTCCGGACTGAGAATTAAAATAGGCCCTGGCATTTCAGGTACACAGAGGCCCAATCAGCCCACATAGAGGCCCAAATAGCTTCCACCAGCCCACTAAATACTGACTTTCTATGGGACCTTACAGCAGCCCCTCTGGCATTTGCCAGAACCCACAGATTGCCAGTCCGGGCCTGGGGTTAATTAACCCTCAATATTCGACTGCTGAATTAAAATCCTTCGACCTCGAATATCGAAGTCGAAGGATTTAGCGCAATTCGTTCAATCGAAGGAATAATCGTTAGATTGAACGATTAAATCCTTCGAATAGAACAATTCAAAGGATTTTAATCCATCGATCGAAGGATTATTCTTCGATCAAAAAATTGATAGGAAGCCTATGGGGACCTTCCCCATAGGCTAACATTGGCCTCGGTAGGTTTTAAGTGGCGAACTAGGGGGTCGAAGTTTTTTTTAAAGAGACAGTACTTCGACTATCTAATGGTCGAATAGTCGAACGATTTTTAGTTCGATTTGAAGTCGAAGGTCGAAGTCAAAGGTTGAAGTAGACCATTTGATGGTCAAAGTAGCCAAAAAAACACTTCAAAATTCTAAGTATTTTTTCTCTATTCCTTCACTCGAGCTAAGTGACAAGGGCCCCCAAGTCTACCAGAAAATCATGTAAACATTGAATATACCCAATAGGCTGGTTCTGCTTCCAATAAGGATTAATTATATCTTAGTTTGGATCATGTACAAATAGAAAAAGGAAATCATTTTTAAAAATGTGAATTATTTGGATAAAATGGCGTCTACGGGAGAAGGCATTTACGTAATTCAGAGCGTTCTGGATAATGGGTTTCCAGATTTCTAAATGTTAGGGGAAAATAGAGGCTTATCTATGGCAGAAGACACAATTTATTTCCTTGCTAATGCCCAGAACAGTTGATTTACGTTTTGGAATCTTCAGTATTAAACATAAATAAAGGGATATTAGATATTCACTGGGAGTTTTGACGAAATACACAGTTATAAGGATCAAGATCTTGTTTCTCCAAGACTTTACCAGCTGTCTCCTGCCGGCCGGGAAAACAACATATTTCTCTCTTTTTTTTTCCCCCCTTTGTTGTTGGAGACACAAAGCTGTGTGTATTTCTCCCCTGAAGAACTTTACAAACATTTGCAAGATGTCAGGGATAATTAGACTAAAGAGTAAATGTAGTACCCAGCGTAAAAGACTGTGTGTTTTGTACAGATCAAAAAGCATCTGTTGCTTACAAGTGAAAACCGGAGAAATATTCTGCTTGAAAATGCACCCCAGAGTTCTGACTCACTGAAAAGTAAACTTTCAAAGAGATGAGTTTTGGGCAGAATGAAGGCAAAATATACATAGCGTTGATTGGGTATAAGACATGGAAGATAGAACAGCAATAAAACATGAGCATATTGCAGATGGGGGAATCATTTAATAAGGGGATATTCTTTTCAAAATAATATTTTGGGGTAACTGACTACAGTTGTATGAGATAACCCTACTACACACTGAAGTTTTTGTTTGAAAGATGATGTTTGCACTGTGTGTACCAGAGATGATCATGATGATTGTGAAGCATGGGAGATATGAACACGCATTTACACAAAATCACACTTGCACTCACACTTGCACTCACTCTGTCCCATGTCTCCTCCTACTCCTGCACTTTTTAAATTAAGAATATAATTAATAGCTATATCTACATATCTCTAGCTCTAGCTCTCTCTCTATCATATATCAATTTATCTGCTCAGTATAGCTATATCTACATCTCTCTCATATCTATTTATCTCTCTTCATATCTATCTATCTATCTATCTATCTATCTATCTATCTATCTATCTATCTATCTATCTATCTATCTATCTATCTATCTATCATCTACAGTATCTATCTATCTATCTATCTATCTATCTATCTATCTATCTATCTATCTATCTATCTATCTATCTATCTATCTATCTATCTATCTATCTATCTATCTATCATCTATCTACAGTATCTCTCTCTCTCTCTCTCTCTCTCTCTCTCTCTCTCTATCTATCTATCTATCACATCTATCTATCTGTCTATCTGTCTATCTGTCTGTCTGTCTGTCTGTCTGTCTGTCTGTCTCTCTCTCTCTCTCTCTCTCTCTCTCTCTCTCTCTCTCTCTCTATCTATCTATCTATCTATCATCTATCTATCTATCATCACCATCTATTTCTCTGTAGATTCAGTGCATATAATTTGCCACCACTGTTGCCTGCATTAGTCAGTGATATGAGCTCTTTCCTACCTCTGGTCTGTGCTAGTGTCAGTGGCCATTATGAATGTGGCTAGTAATGGCACGTATTTTCTACTACAAAGGTTTTTTTTTTCAAACAGAAAGGCCAGAGAGATTAAGTGAGGGCAGTGCATGCAGCATGGCATCTCCCAGTAAGCTGGTGAATAACAATGGAAACCTGGCCAGAGATGTATCTGTATGAGAAGTGCTGGGCATGTTTCATGCTATTAGACCTGCTGCAGGGGGTTATTCTGTCAGTGGTCTCTGCTTCTTTAGCAAAACATTCATATTGTTTGGGATTAATTTTGTGTGGAGCTGCACTCCACTAGCCTTCCCTCCCCACCAACTTATATAGCTCCCTCCCTTGTTTATCCCATCAAGCTCGCTCTTCAGCCTGTCAAACAGCCATACGGCGGCCGCTCTACTCCCATTGATCAGTGCGGCTGTGGATTGCAGCCAAAGCACCGGCAAAGGAAATCAGACAGCTCTCTCCTTTCCCCAAAAACGTATCAACAAGTTTCCCGCTGAGCATTCGGCTTCAAACAAGAACAACTGTCTAAATGCCTTTTCCTCCTTAAAAATATACAAGAAAAGGGAAAAAAAAGTCTAAGTTTAAAGCACTTTCCTTGGAGACTGAATAGTGGGAATCCAGCAGAGCAGCTGGGATAAAGGGGAAGCTGATGTCTCACCCTGAGTCTGGAAATCACAACTGATACTTTTGCTTTCCAGCTGTTTATTCCACTTTTGGGCATGTTTAGAAGCCAGTGCCATCTATCACAACACCTTGTATTCCTATTATAAAGTGAGTCTAAAAAGATCCGGGAAGGTGTGTCCTACCACTCACATAGATTCAGAAATTAACATAAAAATGCCACAATAAAACATTTTCACGATGGCAAACAAAGTAGGAAAATATAGAAAAAAAAGGCAGAGGGCAGGAAAGCAGAGTTATAGAGCCAAAGAGCTTGCGCTTCAGTAAGTACGTTAGTACTGCTATCTGAGAGAAAAGGGAAGCAATATTTCATCCCTCATTTTGTGCTTTTATTGCAGTTAAACAGGGAAGGAAAATTGTAAAGGTAAATTTCATTCAAGTACTTAAACCCACATGCTGCTTGTTTTACTACTTTGCTGCCTTTTATCTCTCCACATCCTTTCACTGTTGAGCAGCAATAAAGAAATATTGGTCAATAAAGCATTTTGCCTGGAGAATTTGGCATACGCTACGATGCTGCCCGTCATGCTGCTCCGTAAAAACTTCTTGTGTTAATGGTCTTTATTGGCTGTGAAGGAAATGGCTTTGCCCATGCCCAGAATGAAGTGCCAACCATGTAAATTAATGCTCAGCAACAAAGATTTATGGGTGGGAGACCTGGGGATTGTGGGGGATTCTTGTGAAAATAACGGGCACAATCTCTAATTAAAAATATCAAGTAGCTCATTATTCAGGGACTATTCTTGCTGCATCGTGACATCATACCTCCCACCTCCTATCATTATCAAGCTCCTATCCCAGGTATGACATCATATTGCTAAATCAGGAGATCATATCATCATTTTTTTCTGCTTCAGATGATTCCACAATATAATATAACCATATAGCTGCATGCAGAATTCTACTGTGATGTCTGGGAATCATTCTCAAAATTGGAAGGAATAGAAATGATGTCATGCAAACCAGCTGTGATGTCATCAATTAGGAAAAGGGAAAAGGCCATAGTTCACGGCACCTATTTTGGTGAAAAGGGATCCATAAACATAAGTTAGATCATTGTATCACAAATGGGATGAGAACGAAAGCCAACATTATTACATCAACTCATTACTGATGATGACATCATTATTTAACACATTTGTATTGTAATGGTTATATAGATAACTGTATGCAACACTGTACACAAAATATGTCTGAAGATTATGGGGTTATGTAAGAAATGGCAATTTGCTCAGGTGCAGTAACACATAGCAACCAATCAGCATGTAGCATTTACTGGTCACCTGTTTAAAGGCAAATAACTTATTGGTTGCTAAATGTTACTGAACTTGGGCAAACTTAACAAATTTTATTTAATATGGGGGGGTTTGAGGGGATCTGTCTTCCGCAAAGCCTTAACCAATGTTTCTTAACCTTTTTCTCAAAACTAAGTTAAAGGGCAAGGAAAAACATTTTTTACTGACACTAGGAGCTGACAGCACATTTACTAGCTTTCGTTCTTCCCAGAGATGTACAAATTGTTTTCTCAATAAGTTCAATTACTATGTGACCCCAGAACCAACCGGTTACACTAGTTCTGCAATAATAAGTTCAAATTTTACAATATCATGGAGAAAAGCTGAGGCTGAGTTATACAGGGAACTCTGAGTATCATTCATGTATTATAAGGGATAATGTACCCCCTACTGTAAATGATAAGGATATTAGAAGTCACTGAGGGGTTATGTGACCATATAAAGTCACAAGGCTGCAGGCTGAGTTATACAGGGAACTCTGAGTATCACTCATGTATTATAAGGGATAATGTACCCCCTACTGTAAATGATAAGGATATTAGTAGTCACTGAGGGGTTCTGTGATCATATAAAGGCACAAGGCTGCAGGCTGAGTTATACAGGGAACTCCGAGTATCACTAATGTATTATAAAGGATAATATACCCCCTACTGTAAATCATAAGGATATTAGAAGTCACTGACAGGTTCTGTGTTTCCTGTTACAAACTGGACCATTTTTGACATATTTTTTAAATTTAAATTAGAGATGAATTTGTTTTTTGCATTTTATTCCTTTTATTAAATGGTCTCCTTTTGTTCTATATTTCTGTCTCCCCCTTTTCTTCTCCCGACGTCCGGCTGTTCTCCTTCCCGGCTCTCTGTTAAAACAATTAGTCAGCGGTTTCAGAGACTCTGACAGATTGCCTCATTTTCGACAGAAGACTTTCTCTGTCCTCCACCGCAAATAAACACAGGTGTTTATGGTATGGTGGGTGCACATCCAGTGTCGGACTGGCCTGGCGGGACCCCGGGAAAAAACCCGGTGGGTCCGACCCTTAATGGGCCTCCGCCGGGCCAGTCCCAGTCCCCTCTTCGGATCGGAATAGGAAAAAAAAGCAGCGCCCTCACTCAGGCGCACCGATGCGCATCATAGTCGGGGGACGGGGGTCGGAGGGGGCCCTGGACAATAGTCCCGGTGGGCCCCGGCCCCCCAGTCCGACCCTGTGCACATCTGTGCTGCTCTTAAGCCCAAAGCAAAGACTGAAAGTGGCAGAAAGGCGAGAAGGGATGGGGAAGGTGGGATTGCGTGAGTGTCTGTGGGAGGCAGGCCTGAATTTGTGGCGAGGCCACAAAGGCCCGGGCCTAGGGCAGCAGAATAATAGAGGCGGCATGCCGCCCAGCCGCTTACTGGGGAGCTCAGCTCCGGTGCAGGCGCGCATAGTACGTAAATGTGCCGCTGGCGCTGTGGGGTTTTTATACTTAAAAATACAAAGGACATATTATTATGTAACGATTGTTTGGTATTTTCTTTACAGTAGAACCTCTATTTTACTTATCTGGATTTTACGTTTTCCTGGAATTGGCACCGTTTTGACGCCACCCTCTGCGAAACATAAAATCAGGGTTCTACTATATATGTATATGCAAGTAAGTTGCAGGTAAAACTTAGTCCCTTTTTAAAATGTATACTGAAGCAATAGAATTCTTAATGAATCAGATGAAAATTGAGTGTAGGACTGGCCAGATATGGGATGACTGTGACGTAGTTGGCAAGCTTAAATATATTGCAATATATGGACAAACAATCCCTGTTTTGTTTAAAGGGTAAGGCATTTTTCAGTAGCAGTATGCACAAAATGTCTCTGTCTTAAATATATTGATAATGGGTTGAGTGCAGAGGATCTCTTGTATTTGTCTATATGTATATACTGTATAGAAAAAACAAAATCTTTCAGATCCGCACACAGTCAGTTGCCTGTTAGTTCGAGTACTCAGGTGCTGCTCCAAGGAACAAACATGGAATAAAAGATGTGATTTTGTAAACTTCCCAGGAGTGCGCTGCCTTGCTCTACGTTTATACTGTATATGTATATATATAGGTACCCACACTCTTACTCCTCAATCCATCTGCGGGTGCTTGGTCAAATGTCAGATGCATTTTTCAAAATGGACCATCCTCATATGTACAAACTTTAGAAAAAGGATGCATAGGAGATAAGTTAATTTAAGCCTTGTGGGCTGATCGTGTCCAGTCTATGTATCCATCTCAACTCAGCTTGTAGCAAAAGACATTCATGATCTCCTCCACGATTGGGTGCAGGAACAAAGTCTATTATCATGCTTCTCATGCAGTGGCGTTACTAGATGTTACTGGGCCCCACAGCAAAATAACTTAAGGGGCCTCCAAAATATCCAGTGGTTGCCCTGCATTACCAATATATATTAAAATTACTCATTAATAAGGGTCCCATGGGGCTCCCTATGCCTCCTGGGCCCACCTGCAGTCGCAGGGTCTGCTTCCTCTGTAGTTACGACCCTGTCCTCATGTCTTTTCTCGACAAAGTGTTGGGAGACCAGTGTGTCTCCATTTCCCTTAATGAGTGCAACACGTACGGCAGACCTATGGTTGGCCATTCTGTCTCTGAAAGTAGTGATGGTTTTATCAACATAGACCAAACCACAGGGGCATTTGATAATGTAGATGATGTATTTAGAGGTACAGGTCACTCTGTGGTTAATGGAAATGGGTTTCCCTGAGTGTGGATGTGGGAAAGAAGGACCAGAGAGCAATTGTCTGTAAGTGGTGCAGTCTCTGCAGCGGTAACATCCAGTTCTTGTGCTAGGGAGGGAAGTGGATGAGATGGATGATTGATAGCAGTGTGTTGGGTCAGTGATGACTGGTTGGTCTCTAAAGGTGGCCATAGACGCACAGATAATATCGTACGAAACGAATTTTCGTCCGATATTCGTTGCGTGTATGGTGGAAAAAGAGCCGACCGATATCGGCAGAAGACTTGGATATCGGTCGGCTCGTCGATCGGGTTGGACGGAAAATTTTGATCGGTTGCCTTTGAAGGGACCCAAACATCGCCCATTGTTAGTGCTGAATCGTCAGATACAGGTAGAATTCTATTGTTTCTTCCCGTATATCTACCTGTATATCTGACGATTTAGCTCTACACGTGTGTATTGAAACAAAACGATCTTTCTGGGAAAGATCTTTTCCAAGAAAGATCGTAATTGTTACGTCTATGGCCACCTTTAGATTCTGTCCTTAGGCTACCCTTGGTGGTTGTTTAAAGCATGGAGGTAATGTCTTATCCTTCTGTACAATTGACCAATGGTTATGGATAGCTTTGGTGAAAGTCTTGGTGCTTGGGGAGTATGTGGTGAGAAACGTCAGCTTGTCATCATTGCTTGTTGTATCGTTGCTATGGGTGGAGGCCAATAATTCCCTCTGTGTGAGGCTGGTGGCTCTCTGGTGACAGTCCATCAGTTCATGTTGAGGATACCCCCGTTGTCGGAATCGATCTGTGAGGTCATTCAGTTGCTGGTGGAGTAATCGTGGGTCAGAGTTATTTCTCACTGTGCGGATCATTTGAGAGTAGGGTATGCTTCTCAATAGGTGTAGTGGATGGCAGGAGGAGTGTAGTAGTAATGTGTTCCTGTCTGCACGGTATGGGGTTTACCTTGACGTGGTATGGCGGCTTATCAATTTCATGATCATAACTTTGTAACAAAAACCCTCTTTTTCTTTTTTTAGACAGGGGATTATTGTATTTAAATATGTTTTTATATGGCCTTAGGTGCACCCACAACCCTCCTTTTTTTAGCCCATATACTTGCCATAACATGGCTAATAACCACACTTACGGGTCCAACTAAAATATACAAATTTTTTTTTGTTTAGACTGATGTACATGTTTTTGGACTGGTGGATATTTGATTGGTTGCTGTATATGATCTACAGACCTATAACTCTTGTCCCCTATATAGAGTTGGACACTGTCACACAACAACAACACCCACACTCCTTTGGTTGGACCTAGTACAAATATACCCCTAACCATTTGCCGGGGGTTTGCCTAGTCTAGTATCCAGTGTGGTCATCCTCTAAGGGTCTCTTCCTACACCTCTGGCTAGTTTTTCCTAAGTCTTACATGTGGCACATTGTACCCGCTTATAGTATGGGCGTTTTTTATTTTACCAGCCCTGAAGGTTGTTTTGATAGTGTCGGACACACACACTAACCCTCCACACTGTAGCCTCTTTTGTGAGAGGTTTTCCAACGGTTTCGATTTCGATCACCCTGTCAAAAGTGGTTTTATTTTATTATACTACTGGCCCAAACATAAGCCCGGACACAGTCGGTCACATTCCCATCTCCTTTCCACCTCCACTTCTAGATCCTATCTTTTACCCCTACACATGCAGCCTGCGCTACTCTATACTTGCCTCTCTTCTCCGGGTCGTCTGTAACAGTTCTATACCTCTGATTGCCGGTTACCATAGTGTACCGGTTGCCATGTCCAGTTCCCCTAGTTACCTGCCACCAGCCTGCTCCCCGCACATGCACTCTCTGGCGCCCTCTATTCGCCTTACAACTGTCTATGGCTGATTGGACTGTGGCCCTACGCTGACATCTCAGTGCGCCGATTCCCCCGAGCTGAGCAACATCATCATCACCGATACCGGACATTTTGCAACAAGTGAAAGACGTGTCTATCTCCTACTAGCCACTGGATTTTCTACTGGTATGTTAGGACTGCCTGCTTCTTATTAACAAGCTCTTTACTAAAAGCGTTCCTGTAGTCTATGCTACGATTTATGCCCATACCCTGACGCCGAGTCCTGCGGCTCTATTCACAACACTGTGTTCCGCATTCATGTTACACAGCACAGATGTTTTATGAACTGTAACCACCTCACCTTTGAAGTGTTACGTTGTATATTATGTTTTGACACATTGTTTTCTCCTGAACTGAACTGACCCCTACAGAAAGCATTTTAGGACATCCTGCGGCTAAATACCGGTCCTTCCTGCGATGTCCTATACCTTCGTAATGGCGCATTGAGTGCTTTTACCGTTGCTCATCGTTCAAATCTGCATTCACACCTCTGTCCTGTACCCTCCCTTCTCAGCTGTCAGTCATGCTAACTCCGCCCATATCATATATGTAGGGATGGGCGAATTTTTTCGCCTTGTTTCGCTGCGGAAATGACTTCCAGTATGGCGGTGTGTGTCAAAAAAAAAAAAGCATCTTTTTTTTTTTACCCCTAGAGCTTTCAAATGGAACTATAATGCAGTTTTCTAAGTTGGAGTGTAAAGCTGGGGGCAGACTTTATTTCCAAGTCCCACCCCCAAGGAATTTATCAGCGTCTACTTTAGAAAATTTTGAATTGAAGTACAAAGTAAATGTTTGAAAACTATTAATCGAAAACCCATTATCCAGAAAGCTCCAAAACATGTCCATGCCAAATAATTCAAATTTTTTTGCCTGGCACCATATTGATTTTAATGGACTCCTACTTTTTATATAGACCTGTGACTCAAATGACAACGCCAGACAGCCCCCCAGCATACCTCCCAACTGTCCCGTTTTTAGAGGGACAGTTCCTCTTTTGACAGCTCCACCCGCAGTCCCTTGTATGTACTGGAAGCTTCCATTTTTCTCTGCCCTGAACAGCAAGAAAAAGAAACAAAGTTTCTACATTAATTGGCTTTTGGCAGAGAGCCCAGAACAGCCACAGCTGCAGATAAGATCGTTTTGTAACAATTTCGAGATGAGCAAATAAGTAATTGTAACAATATAAGATAATAGGTCCCTTGGGAGAAGCTTAAAGGGAAATTCACCTTCATTAGCAAAACTGTAAAAAAATGGTCAAAATGGTCAAAAAATTTCACCGCACTACACGGCCAACGTTTTTATTTCCAAAATGTTGGTAGGTATGCGTGACTAGGCAACCTGGCCAGCCACGGTGCCGGCTGATTGTACTCTCTATTGAGCATGCACGAAAATGCTCGCATGCGCAAAACTGCCCTCGATCGCGCATGCATGAAACGGTGTCTGCACATGCGCAGAAGCGCATTTGCTCCAAAAATTCCAGCCATAGTTGGGGAGAGAGGGGACCGGACATGGGGTAGACGACAGAGCAGGTACGTGACTGGCGCCACCCCAGCTTTGCACCCTAGGCACGTGCCTACTCTGCCTACCCCTAGTTCCGGCCCTGGTAACTGTTATAGACAATTAGGGATGCATCGAATTCAGGATTCGGTTCAGGATTTGGCCAGGATTCTGCCTTTTTCAGCAGGATTCGGATTCGGCTGAATCCTTCTGCCAGGCTGAACCAAATCCGAATCCTAATTTGCTTTTGTAAATTAGGGACGAGGAGGGAAATTGCGTGACTTTTTGTCACAAAAAAGGAAGTAAAAATATTTTTCCCAGGGTTCGGCCCAATCCAAAATAGTGGATTCGGTGCATCCCTATAGACAATGAAGCCCGCACCCCCTAAACAAGAAGGGTTAACAACTTCAAAAACTCAAGTTGATAATTGCCTCAGCGTGAAACCTACCGACACTATTCATGTTCCAACCCCATAAACCAAGGGCTCCACCAGAAAATATATATTTGTTTATCTAATAAAGCGCCCGTGGGTGATCGGCTGAGTTTATTAACACTGTGTAAACTTCCTCACTTATTAATCATCACTATTTATTATTAAAGCCTGATTTGTTTCAAGTTGGTCGGTAACCGACGGGGGCCACAGAGAGAACTTTGCTGCCAGGAGGAGGGGGATATTGAAAAAGCAACTTCCTTTAGATTTTGCATATTATTATGTTTTTATATTAAATCTAAAACAAGCTTTCCCCCCATGGTAATCAGCATGCCTCCCGGTGGCTTTATGTTGGTAAATATTTAAATATCACAGAAACATAAACTCCTAATAACTCCTCTAATGAGGAGCCGAGACAGGGAGATATGCTCTGGAATTGAATATATTCATGATATTGTCAGGGGATGATGGGAGTTGTAGTGGGATAACAGATTAAAGATGGAGGAAAGTAGTATGTGAAAGGAAACATTAAATATTCAAAACACATAATGTAACTATATAATAAATAGGCACAGCTATACGTCAATCTTTCCTACAGTCCATACAAAGCACCAATCACAGCCACATTGTTATTGTCAACTGATCTGGATAGGGTTGGCCTGTTGACTGTAGCAAATAGTGCCATCTGCTGGCTGAAAATCATTCTGCAATCATTTGTTCTCGTCCCTATTTCTGTTGGCCAATGAGATGGAATAAAAGGGATTCCAGGCTTCTGTAGCCCCAGTACTATCCAGGTTCATTGCCAGTTGGACAGTTATTTATTAATAATGGATTTCTGCCCTAGCTGAATTTCAGGCTAGTGTTTTTTTTTGTCCCACCAGGCTATCGAGTCCCCGCGAGTAGAGGATGTATCTGAAGTGCTAGTATGTATATATGTATGGAATCTTTTATTCATAGGCTGTTAATAATGCATAGAGTGCATTAAAAGCCTTCAGGCATGTGCCGAGGCAGCTGAAATATGATTTTGGATGCTGAATTGAACATAGCTAACTGGTTGGGCCCATTTTATAGCTATCACAGCCTTCCCAGTGCAATTCCTTATAACGCTGCCATCAAAGAATTAATGTGTTTGGGCTGAAAGCTAATTCCTTCCGACACAACAAGACGTCCCTTGGAACCTTATATGAGAAAGCTAAATGGCACCCTACTATGAACATTGGGAACGGCTGAACATTCAGGTGCAGAGCAGGTGTTCATTGAGTAAAAAGGGCAAAATATACTATTACTTTCCATTTCTACTTCTTCTTATGCTTGTCGGCAGCAGGGCCAGCAAAGTATTATCTTATTATTAAAGGGGTATTGGCTAAGATAAAAATACTATATATCAACCACTGAGCAGGAATAAAGTCAGAACCATATTTTTGGGATAAGAACGCCAAGAAGACCCCCCATCCCACCCATCCCACCCATTCATGCCTTCTCTCCTTGCAGCTGATATCAGGGCCAGGGGTGGGAGGTCAGGAGGCAGGCAGGTCTCATTTCAGGCAGGTAGAGGGTCTGTGTTGTTAGGACCGTGAAGGTTGGGTCACACTGGGTTTTTTCATGGCTCCCTGCTGGCCCAGTCCGACCCTGATAAAGACCATTATAAATTTATTTGTAAACTGTAAGATCAGTATTAGTCCACATTTGAGCATTAATATCCCCTACAAATCCAGGAGAAGTTGTTGGAAATGATAATAATATTTTAGATATATATATATATATATATATATATATATATATATATATATATATATATATATATATTTACAATTTCATTTAACACATTTAATTTAACACACATATTCTGAGTGATTTACCCTTTACAGGGAAGTAAAGGGTAAACAGACGCACACATTTTCATGAAGAAGATTTGAGGCCAAATGCCAGAGATTTGGAGATTTCTTATATAAACATACATTGCCATTTTTCTGTAGCCATGCATCCGAAGCAGGTGGCCAAGGACAGTCAATGACCAGCAGAATGTGATGGACTTATTCATATAGAGCATCTCAATGGCCAAGTGGCAAGTGCTCATCCAAGGATGTGGGACTAAGATTACAAGGCATTTATTGCTTCCAAGCCTCTGTAGGTAAAGTCACAGTCTGGTGAATATCAATGGTCATTCGCAGCAACTCTGTCTTTGTGAGCTGGGTATTTATAGGGTGATCTTTAATGGAGGCTGAGTGTGTGTGCACATCTTTCCTATTGTACCTTATATCTGAGCTTCTGTCTGTGTAACATCTTCCTAAATGGATTCCCATCATAAAGCAATGCTTTAATTTTAAGGGAAATGGACAAAAGTCCTCATAGCACAATAAAAGAAGGTAACTTCACTAACTGTTATCATAAAGCTATCTATATAACAGAGCATTCAGTCTGATCCCCATTGTAAGCAACAGTCCTGTCCTGCTTTATGGCTGAGATTCTAGCTATCTGTATAACAGAGCATTCTGTCCCAGTAGCTGCACAGATCCTATTTGATCCCCATTGTAAGCAGCAGTCCTGCCCTGCTTTCTAGCTATCTGTATAACAGAGCAGCAGTCCTGCCCTGCTTTATGGCAGCTGAGGTTCTAGCTATCTGTATAACAGAGCATTCTGTCCCAGTAGCTGCACAGATCAAATCTGATCCCCAATGTAATTAGCAGTCCTGTCCTGCTTTATGGCAGCTGAGATTCTAGCTATCTGTATAACAGAGCATTCTGTCCCAGTGGCTGCACAGATCCTATCTGATCCCCATTGTAAGCAGCAGTCCTGCCCTGCTTTATGGCAGCTGAGATTCTAGCTATCTGTATAACAGAGCATTCTGTCCCAGTGGCTGCATAGATCCAATCTGATCCTTGTAGTGAGCAGATGTGTCTGTGGGAGCTCTTGTCTAAGGTGGTTTCCCCTGGGCCCGGTAAGGGTCTAGAGGGTTTATAATTCTTTAGTATTGACTGGATTATATTACCCTGCAGAACTTTTGTCCTTTGATTATTGAGACTTTTATTTTTGAGATGGGGAGAATAGTTACTTTGAGTGGAGGAAAGTGCCTGGGAGTAAGTAATGAAAAGGAAAGTTTCAGCCTAAACTACTGAGAAGCCTGCTGATGGCAAGCAAACAGAGGGAGTACCAGTTTGGCCCCTGAGAATACAGAGAAAGGAGCCCCCATGAAAGTCAGTGAGAGAGATACAGAGCCCCTTAAAGAGCATATTTCTGGGCCTGTTCAGGTGCTGGTTTGTAGGCCTCCAGCTGTACAAGGGAATGCAGCCTGCAGAGAGCAGAGATCTGATTCACCTGGGAACCTGCAACACCTGTGTGGGTCAGAGGAGGAGCGCATGGAGGCTGCAGTGGAAGGTGAGGAGGAGATGAGATATACCAGCAATGCCCAGACTGTCAGCCATGCTGAGACTACGCCAGTGTGTGCAGTACCCTGTGAGCAAAGGGGAAGCTTTGGGAGACTGGACTGGAAGCTGGAGCGAATGGCCAGGGCAGAGATGCTGGGCTACTGCAGGACTGTGCAAAACTGGCAACTGAAATTGCTGATGGGGCCCTGAAGGAAGAAGAGAAAAAGCTGAAGGTAAGGGGCACATATGGTTATGCTAAAGACTCTGATAATGCTGCTGTTGGTATTTGGGCAACTGTAACTCACTGCAGTGCAGGCGAAAAGCAAGTTGATTGTCCAGTAATAATAGAAAAGGCTCCCAGTGCTATGGAGAGGCTGAGGAACAGGTAAACAGAGCTGGAAAGGGGCATTGAGAAAGCTCTGAGTAACATTAAGTTTGCTAAAGGGGAAGAAGAGCATGTAGGATCCAAGAAGTGGAGGTTTACAGCAATAGAGACCATTTTCAGCAAATGAACTCTCCTAAATCTTTCCAAAAACCCCTTTGAGTCAATGTTAATGGACTTTGTGCTTTAAGGGAACAATGAATGCTGATACAACCCATAATACTTCTGATTGCAGTACAATCTAGTTGTTATGGATAATGCTGTACTGGTTGCATCCCAGGATAAACCTGATGCTTGCGCTCTAGTGTGGCTGAGAGGGGTGACTATGAGGAGGGTGGGTAGAGGGGCATGGATCTGCTCTGATTGAATGTGTGAATGGGGGGGAATAAAGGTGAAAAAAGGCAGGTTGTGAATGGAGAAGTGATTGGAGTGTAGGGAATGGATTTAGGGGAGATGAGGTTTTGGGGAGGAAAGCATCTCAAGGGGGTGAATTGAAGGTAATATAGCAGTGAAGGATTAACAAAGCAAAACATTCTGGGAGAGGAGGTGTGGAGAGCATTCTGTCCCAGTGGCTGCACAGATCCTATCTGATCCCCATTGTAAGCAGCAGTCTTGCCCTGCTTTATGGCTGAGATTCTAGCTATCTGTATAACAGAGCATTCTGTCCCAATGGCGTGTGTGTATATAAAGTTATGAGAATGAGTCACAGATCATTGGTTCATGACAATACTTTCGATCAAATTACCACCCTGCTTGAAGACCTATTCTTTTAATTCCCCTTCTCCATATTATTGAGGTCTAATCGCTGTTGTACTGTTATCGGCCGCTATACCTGCTTTGTCCAACAGATGGCAGTGTGGCTTTTCCATCCCAGACTTGGATCAGATTCCCATTGCTGCAAACATTTTAATTGGCAGCCAGACAATATAAATACGTTCTATTCTGGCCGCTGTGCAACATGAGTCCTACGATACGCTTGATGTTTGTTGTCACTGCCCAGAATAGTCGCCCTCACCTCTATTTCTCCCCCTCCGCTTCAGATCACAGATAGGTTTATGGATTTCACTGCCTACGCCGGACAGAAGGGGAGAGGGAGAGATTATAATCGCTGGGCTATAAATCTTCCTTATTTGAGCTCTTTGAGAGATGGACAATAATATCTTTAAATGAACCTACAGTAAAGGCGGTGTAACCTGC
The DNA here is from genome assembly GCF_017654675.1 of Xenopus laevis. Lineage (NCBI taxonomy): Eukaryota > Metazoa > Chordata > Amphibia > Anura > Pipidae > Xenopus > Xenopus laevis. The sequence goes on along the minus strand of NC_054388.1, from coordinate 14,562,201 downwards.
CAGCTCGCTATTCACTGTGGGGCTGATTTGCGCAGACCCCGCATGGCATTAATTTGAGTGTTTCCACCTGCGGAGCCTTGGGAAGATGACAAATTTGGAGCAGAATTGCACATTTTCCTTTCAATAGACTTATAGAAATATTCATTCTATGGGGCCATTCGTACATACTTCTTGCTGTACACCGGCAGGGGGAACAGCAGTGCAAGTTATTAATATACAGTATATTTAACTGATAAGCTGCATGTTGGGAGAGAGAAGGGAGAAAAGGTCATTGTGTTTTCAACTAGAAGCCTAAATAACCTTTTGGCCTACAGTAGAGTATAAAGCTGCCGCACATTTGCACTCCTACACCAGCTCAGTACTGAATCTTCTAACAAGTACAGAGAATACTGATGGCTTTGGGCTTTATGTGAATGACTGGCTGCTATTACTTCATGAGAAGGGGTTCTTGCAGGTACTCACCAGGGAAGGGGTATCACATTTTTAACAGCCTAATTTAGCCCACCACTGGCATCCATAGCCACCTTATGGGTGGTGGCACATGTTGCCTACTGTATTATAGTAAAGGAATCTTAAATGTTTCTGCTGAATTGTGCTCAGTACCAGGGAATACCTACTGTATGCTGCAATCATTTTATATTATCTCTCTGTACAGTCTATGCGCAAACTTATGGGACTGTTCCTGCTGAATTGTGCTTAGTACAGGAGAATACCTATGCTGCCATAGTTTTATGGGATCTCTCTGTACAGACTATTAGCAAACTTATGGGACTGTTCCTGCTGAATTGTGCTTAGTACAGGAGAATACCTATGCTGCCATAGTTTCATGATATCTCTCTGTACAGACTATGAGCAAACTTAGGGGGCTGTTCCTGCTGAATTGTGCTTAGTCATTGGGGAATACCTATGCTGCCATAGTTTTATGGTATCTCTTTGTACAGACTAATGAGCAAATTTAGGGCTGTTCCTGCTTAATTGTGCTCAGTACAGGGGAATACCTATGCTGCCATAGGTATGATAAGGCTATGAGGAAACCTAGGTGCTGTTCTTACTGAATTGTGTTTAGTACAAGGGAATTCACGTGCTGCCATCATTTTATAGTATCTCTCTGTGCAGTCTATGGAGAATTCCATGTATGCCCATTTGGCTGGCCACAGCCTAAGGGATATCAGCTTATACAATGACTTCCCCTTGCTAGATGATGGCCAGGCATCTATAGACAATGGTAGTTTATGCAAGACTGAATGCGCAAGATGAGCTAGTCACACCTTCACAGAATCTAGGGTGGAAACAAATCAAGATAGACATAGCTGTACCCCTTCCCTAAATTGTAATATACCTTTCATTATAGATCCCCAGAGAAGACAAATAATGTTGTTGCTTCATCTCATTATCGAAACAGTCTTTCCTTCTATTTTTCGACAGCTATGAACATTCCCATTGCAGTGGCCCCATATCAGGCATCTGCAGGGCTAATAAAGAATATGATTTCCCCGTTCACATGCCAAGAGAAAATAAACAAAAAAAAAAACCTCAGAGAGGTCTCACTGAAGGAAGCACAATATTAAACTCTGTATTTTAAGAGCTGTCCACCCGCAACCATATTATGTGCCATAAATAATGCACCAGAATAAAGCGTCCTGGCTTCAGCATAGTGTACAGCAACATGGCAACGCTCATCTTCTGGCACATTCTGGGGCAGCCTTTATCTAGGATTTACCAATGAACTTGTCTCTGTGTGTTGGCTGTAGTGTGGCACACCCTGTTTATATTAAAGGGGGAAATTAGCCTTTTATTCTAATTAAGGGGTAGGTGATTGAGAACCTGAACCAGCAAATGTATTTTTTTGCTGTAATATTGGTGTGTAGGTGCATCTCAGGTCATTTTGCCTGGTCATGTGTTTTCAGAAAGAGCCAGCACTGCAGGACGGAACTGCTTTCTGGCAGGCTGTTGTTTCTCAATGTAACTGAATGTGTCGCAGAGGGACCTGAATTGAGAGCTGTTCTTAGATTTGCCAGGCAGCTGTTATCTTGTGTTAGGGAGCTGTTATCTGGTTACCTTCCCATTGTTCTGTTGTTAGGCTGCTGGTGGGGAAAGGGAGGGGGTGATATTGCTCCAACTTGCAGTACAGCAGTAAAGAGTGACTGAAGTTTATCAGAGCACAAGTCACATGACTGGGGGCAGCTGGAAAACTGTCAATATGTCTAGCCCCGTGTTAGATTTCAAACTTAAATATAAAAAAATCTGTTCTTTTGAGAAACAGATTTCAGTGCATAATTCTGCTGGAGCTGCGCTATTAACTGATGCGTTTTGAATTTTTTTTCCCCATGACAGTACCCCTTTAAAGGACCAGTATCTTCAACATTTTATTTAAAAAAAAATGTGTTAGTATACATCGAAAAATAAACACCAAGACAAATAAAACTTTAAAATTGCAAAGCCAAAATGCTGCACTGTGAGCTAATCTAAAGTAAAGGACATCTAACACATGTGCGGACCCTTTTTCTTCCCTTTATTTGACAAAACTTGTCTCCGAGTGATAAATGTCCATCTCCTTTATGCAACACGACTTGAGCTTTGCATAGGAGGGGGGCTGGGAGGTGCAAGACTGATACTGGTACTGATGGCAATTTGTAGGGCGGCTAAAGTAGGGCATCTAAAGTGGGAGAGTCAATCTGGTTTAAAGAAGAAATTAGAAGTGGCAGCTCGGGAAGCCAACTAAGTGACACAGGCAGGGCTATTATACAGTGGTGTAGGGGGGAGCATCATCTCTTATGCACCCACCTCCCTAGGGAACAGTCACGTGATCTCAGCACTCGCTGAGTCTCTATGAGACATGAAATGGCTTTTTGCTTGATACAAGCTCAAGGGGAGAGGCGCTGCCTTCTGCTGCGCGGTTCTGTCGGGGAACAGAAATGGAAAAATTGGTGGAGCTGAAATTTGATTGCAAAGTTATTTATCTGTTATTGCTTTCCTGCTGCCACCACCACAGAGTTTTATTCTTACTCAATGAGACAGACAGGACCACACACTCTTCTTACTGTGCGTACAGGGCAACGGGGAACTCATAGAAACCTCCCCACAGGAAAAAGAGCAACCACTCTGTCCTGAACTCAACCTTAACCTGACAATAATTAGTTAAGGAACGAAAACCCGCACAAACAGGTGAAAAATATATAAACTCATTATAAATAGTGGTGTAGCTGAAAGTGAATTTAACATACTCGTCTGTTAGGAACCTTAGAAGCAGTGGGTACACTCAGATGCACAGGAGATCCCTGTGGATTCCCATGTTCACCAACGCCCTTTTGGGGCCCCGGGCTTTTGCGGAACCGACAAGGAGTTAGTGCTTGAAATAGAAGGAGTCCGTAAATGGGGTACCGACAAGGATTAAGCAAGACGGGAAACAGGCAATAAGGGTCGAGGTAGGCTGCTAGAATCAGAGTCAAAAACAGGCAGGAGTCAAGAAACCAGGATAATCCAAAAAGTAGGAAACACTTCAGCAGGATCTGTAAACAGAAGACAACTTGGGCACTGTCAAAATGGAGAATTTGGCTTTTTAAAAGGAAGTTGGCAACAAAATTCAAATTGCACGCCAAAAATGACGGTACGACGCTCAGCGCTTGATGCCGGCGTCACTTCGAAGATGGTGATGTCTGCGCTGGACGCGCCCCCTCAAGCTGGAAAAGTCGCGCCGTTAGGTTAGGATACTGGGAGATCTCCCGGCATGTCTTACAGTGAACCCCAAACCCTATCACCCCTTGCTAGTTTAAAAGAAGCTGCTTTTGGCTTAAACATTGTGGCCCCTTTGGGGGTGGCACTGCTCTAAAATTCTCTATCCAAGGCAACAGGTGGGAAGTAGTATTGCAAGTCAGAAAGTACATTTTTGAGCCACAAAAGTTTGGACAAAATACTAATCATTTACAAAGATCTCAGACAGAAGTGGCTCAATAGCACAGCTCTTTAGAGTGTTTTTCAGAGTAGGGAGTAGGGAAGGGGTGGTTTGGAATTGTTTTCTGTGGTTATTCACTGGGGTTCAGCCACTAGAAGCTGGAAATGACAAGACAATAAAAATAACATGCCACTTTAAGTGCCAGCAAGCAGTGCATAAGAAAAACACGGACAGACACTCTATAGAACACAAAAAAGACAATCTGCAGGAAAAAATATTAAGTCTGTGCTAGAGTCCTGCAGCGGGTCAGGTACCAGCTACCAGCGGGAATAGAGGCGGGTCGGCGGTTCTGTGGGTTTGCGGGTCGGGCCACGGGTTTTCTCAATAGCGATTTTTACGTCTTTTTTCTGATCACGCCTACTTCTGATGATGTCCCTTCCGATTTACAATAACAGCACTTCCTGATTCTTGGTGGTCAGCACAATACTTGCGGGTTGGGTAGCGGGTCCAAACTGGTAAGAATGCGGGTTACGAGTCCAGGTTGCAGATTGCGGGTACGGGTTCCAAAAAATGGACCCGCGCAGGACTCTTGTCTGTGCTACGTTGCAAGCGAACAACAATCATTATCCATACGCTCTATAGCCAATTTCATGTTAGAAGCAGCTGCTCCCATCCATCTAGAGCTGCCTGGCAAAGAAAACATAAAGGATAATCGTGCATTTGGATCTATTCCCACCTGTTCAGGTAACGGCATTTTAGTGTCTGTTTAGATTACAAGTCTGATGTGTAATGTCGAAAGCATTCGCTCTGAGTGCTCCTGTCCGATATAAATATAAATCCTTAAAGAGGAACAAAGCATTAAAGATTAACCGGGACATACTTCCATAATTAAACAGATGAGAGGACATAGCCCGCAAATTCCCTTCAATCTCTTTACTTCCCCTTTAATGGAATAGTCACTGACAGATACAAGCCGAGCGTGCAGCAGAATGGGAGAAGTTTTATCTACTGATATTTGACTGAGTTTATAGAATCCTCGGAAATGGGAGGATGACTTCCATTATCAAGCCTGCTGGGAGTTGTGACTCCCGAACAGCAGGAGTGTCTCAGCTGGTTATCCTATAATATAAAAAAAACTTGATTTCCATGTATGACCCCCACAGAAAAGTGTGTAGACAACCACGTGATTATGAGATCAATGAGAGAGTCTGTTGTCTGATTTAAAGGGGAACTGTCCCTGTAATAAAAATGGCTAGACAGGCGCGACTGCCACTAGCAATGACATTTAAACATAATGCGAAACGCAGTGGAAGTGAGAAATGAATGGATATTTCATTATATTAATATTTGCTGAAATCCCCCATAATCTCCCCTCCCCACAATCTCAGAGATATCTCTGTGCCTCCCGACACTCTTACTCAGTCGCTGCAGAAACTTTACATTTTCCCTGCTTTTCCCTCGGCTGTCACTAATCCATTATGAAGGATGAACTGAGAACCCTTGCAGGTCCCTATGAATACTTATGAAACCCCCTTTCTCTATCTGACCCTCTCTGAAAACTTCCCTTGCTTCTTCACCCCCCCCCCCCAGCCAACCTGTCATCTCTCCTGTTTTACATTTGACATTTGTCGGTTGATGGGGAAATTTTTTTTTTTTCTTCCATTTTCTGGGACTGGGTTATTGGCCCATTAATTATGTATAGAGAGAGACTTAATTTTTAATTGGCCTGTCTCTGCCTTCCTTCTCCCTCTCTGGCTTTAGCCTTTGCTTTACCCCAGAGACGCTTTTTCTTGCTGATTGGAAGATTTTGGCTCCAGCTGAAAAACTTTTATATTGTTTGTGCAACTTGGATAATATCTCAGCTGCCGTGACACCGTACGACCCACAGCGCCATTCATCGTACTGCGCCAGGGCCCATTTATATTTCTAGCTGATTTATGACTGTCCTGGGGTTTATTCGCTACAATGTATTTTTTTTGGTATCATTTATGAACGTAATGCAATTTGCTCCATGCAGCCGTTACGTTGTACCCACCATATATAAAGAGTAGCCATAGCAAGTCTTTGTACAATTTCCTTTTATTGGAAAGAAATTATGCAATTTATTTATTCTGCAGAGAATGCATGTTTGCAATACTGTAAAAAAAATTCCAGAGTCTTACCAAGATATTACATATGTTTCTACATGTCGCTAAACTGCAATTGCAGCAATTGTGACATCATAACCCAGGCAGTGGCTGAGGTTCTACTGGTCCATAGGATTTCTGCTTTTGCCCTACAGCAGTGATAAGACAAATGGGGAAATAAAATATTGAGTCATACAAAGATATTGTATATATTTCTGCTTGTCTCTAAACTGCAGAGCTACAATTGTGACATCATAACCCATGTAGTCACTGTGGTTCTACTGGTCCATAGGATTTCTGCTTTTGCCCTACAGCAGTGATAAAACAAATGGGGGAATAAATACTAACTCATACAAAGATATTATATATCGATTTCTACATGTTGCTAAACTGCAAAGCTGCAATTGTGACATCATAACCCAGGCAGTTGCTGAGATTCTACTGGTCCATAGGATTTCTGCTTTTGCCCTACAGCAGTGATAAAACAAATGGGGAAATAAAATATTGAGTCATACAAAGATATTGTATCGATTTCTACATGTCGCTAAACTGCAGAGCTGCAATTGTGACATCATAACCCATGTAGTCACTGTGGTTCTACTGGTCCATAGGATTTCTGCTTTTGCCCTACAGCAGTGATAAGACAAATGGGGAAATATAATATTGAATCATAAAAAGATATTGTATAAATTTCTACATGTTGCTAAACTGCAAAGCTGCAATTGTGACATCATAACCCATCATTTTTATTTGGAAATCAGTTTTCTTTTCAAATTTTATTACATTTCCCCCATAAGAGTGCATGGGCAGATATTCCTAGTGCAAGCAGTGGTTATTTCAATTACTCAGCAACATGACAAAGTATGTATTAACAGTTGTTTACATCACTTGATTGTGACATCTATACCAGTGACCAGCAACTATTGATTTTAACTAGGGATGGGTGAATTTCTCCCATTTCGCTTTGCTGAAAAATTCTCAAATTTTCCGCAAAACGGCGAAAAATTTGTGAAACTCGAAAATTGACGCCCGCGTCACAATCCTCAGCATATGCCACTCCTGTATTTTTCTTGGCCTGCCAGACCTGGGTTTTACAGCAACTGGGCCTGTGGCCTTCCATTTCCCATTTTACAGTTGAAACTGACAGTTTAAACCTCTGAGATAGCTTTTGTAGCCTTTCCCTAAACCATGATACTGAACAATCTTTGTTTTAAGATGTTTTGAGAGTTGCTTTGAGGATCCCATGCGGTCACTCTTCAGAGGAGAGTCAGACAGAAGCACAACTTGCGATTGGCCACCTTACTGTAAATACAGTAACTTTTTCTCATGATTGGACACACCTTGTTATGTTCAATGCTTAATGAGCTAATCCAACCAATTTGGTTTTGCCAGTAATTAGTATTGAGCAATATATATATATATATATATATATATATATATATATATATATATATATATATATATATATATATATATATATATATATATATATATATATTTTTATAGTATTTGGATATTGCCACACCTGTTAATAAAGTGCAGCATAAACAACTGCTTTCTAAACTTATGGCTGTTGGTTTTTGACTCCAGTGATTAAGATATCATTAATATAGAGAAAGTACAGAGAGTAGCAACTAACTTGGTAAAGAAGTTCTTATTTTATTTATAAGTTTATCATTTATGCCAATCAGAACTCGGCCAAGCTGGCAGGGAGCCCTAGGCAATCCAGCTGCCCCCATTGCCCTCCCCCCCTGCATGGGTGTGGATGAGCGTGTGCATGAGGCGTGATGTCACAGGAATGGGCGGGAGCTTGTGGCAACTACCTGGAGTGGAGGAACGAAGATCTGGACTAGGGGTAGGCCAACATAGGAGGTAGAGGCCCAGCACTCCTACAGCGTTGTGCCCTAGGCACGTGCCTCTTCTTCCTACCCCTAGTTCCGCCCTTGAAGCCAGTGCTAGTGATGCCCTAACAAGCAAATCTTTATATTCCATTTGCAGAACAAAACGTTAAATAATACAAAAACCCAAAAGAATGAAAACCAAACAGCAAATTTGATTTTATTCTAACTGTACATTCATCTCTGCCTAATGACAATGTTTCTGCTTCCACTTGAATAATTCTCAGCCCTATGGTTTGTAAAGCCTCGCTGAGCCCCTTCCCTACTGTCTTTCCCTCCAAGCGTCTCCATCCCATTGCCTTTAAACAACCGGATTCATTGCCTCCACTAGCTGGGCTTGCACATTACATCAATTTGTGTCTTTTTTTTATACATATGTTTGATGTAGCATCTTAAATCCTTGATCATTAAACTTAATGCTGATTGAACATTTACGCTCTATGACTTTGTCTTCCCAGTCAATTCTTTCAGATTTCTGTAAAGCCTTGCATTATTCTAATTCAGATTTTCCCATGATTTGTACCTACACTTTTTATATTCTGCTATGAAGCTGCACATTCATATCTCTGACTATCTAGTATCTCCTTATGTCTGTCTTTGCTTTATCCATCTATCTACCTATCCATCCATCTATCCGTCCATCCGTCCGTCCATCTGTCCATCTATCCATCTATCCGTCCATCTATCTCTCTATCTATCTATCGTCTATCTGTCTGTCTGTCTGTCTCTCTCTCTCTGCTGGAGTGGTTTAGAAGCACCGTCATTGAGATCTGGTGGAAAAAGTCCAGGTTGGGTAGATGCGTAACGGCAACAAAGTTTGGTGGGAGGAATAATGTGCTGGGGCTATTTCCATGGTTTGGGCCTCTGGTTCCAGTAAAACATTAAGGCTACAATGTACAATGACATCCCTGACAATTCCATGCTTCCTACATTGTACTGTTTGGGGAGCTGTTTCCTGTTTCAGCACAATAATTCCCCCAGGCACAAAGCCAGATCGTAACAAAATGGGTTTGCGGAGATGGTAAAAACCTACCTGCACAAAACCATGACTTCAACCCAACTGAACCCATATGTGAGGAATTGGAGCCCCAACTGTGAGCCAGGCCTGATCCCCAGCATCACTGTCCAACCTCACTAATACTCTTGTGACTGAATGAAGCAACTCCCAGTAACAATATTTCAACATCTAATTGGAAACTTGCCAGAACATAGGGGCTAATATAGCAGAAAGATAGGGCCAATTATTATTAACCCCTTGGTTGAGGAGTAAGTTGTTGGGGGGGTAGGTATCCAGATACTTTTTGTCCTATAGTATATCTCTAGTTCTGCTTGTAGGTCTGTGTATCCATTGACTTTCTGTTCCAGCTTGTATATACAGCAAATATCACACTATGAAGCCATCAGTATGCTCAGCCATAGTTTTTATAATTATTACACTGAGATACAGCAGCCAGACCCAATAAATCATCCCTCTAATCTGTCAGATGTAGAATTCTCCAACCTTTTGATATCACTGGATTGGACTGGAGGGAACAGACTTGATAAAAATCATTTGTTAAAATATCTTTCGTTTAAAATTTCTCTTACCTGGAACAGCCTCTCCGAAATGTATATACTTCAAGAGGATTTTAGCTACACTGAGGCACTTTTCTCAAATCTAAATCCTTTAGATGAATTTTAGTACCATTAAATTGTAAAAGATCATTATTTGTCTGTCAATAGAGTTGAAGATCTGTAAAATATTATCTCTAACAGACAAAACTTCCCTTGGCCCCAAAGAGCAGTTTCTGCAGGCTGAAAGAGTGAAATGTAGACAACAGGACAAGATGATCACAGCAGAGGAAGGCTGAGACATTCAGATGAGATGGACATAGTAGTCAAGACATTATAGCGGGATTGAGACAGTAGGAAATGATGGAGACTGTTGGAAATGATGGAGACTACAGGGCAAGATGGAGACCACAGGGCCAGATGGCGACAATAAAAACAGTAGGACACTGTGAGTTTTCAGCAATGGTAGGGGTTAAACTGCACCGTTCCTCCAATCTGCAACAGAAGAAACTATTTGATAGATACCGCCTTACTCATTGCCTGAGCAAACAGGTTTAGAAAGCTGCACATTCCAGCTTTAGTTAGACTGCTTTTGTTGTTCTCAAAACACAGAAAGAATTCATCAGCGCTCGGTCTAACCCATATAACCACAAGATTCGGCTTGCTTTGTCTAATCCCTAGGTGGTGCATATATCTGCTCTCTGTGTATGACCTGGCTAAACCTCCCAAACTGTTCTACTTAAAGGGGAAAAATATATTCAAAATAAATATTCAAAATCCTATTTTATCACATTAGTCAAGCAAAATGAACTTTAATTCACTATATAAATGATTTGAATCTTGTTTCTTTCATTTTGGGAACTCATAATTATAGCAAGCAGGCAGGAGCCATTTTGTGGACACTGTTATTAAGACAAGCCTTGTATCATCTCAGAATCTTGTTTGTGCACCAGAATGGGGGACGCGATGTCCATCCCCATGCCCTGGCTACACAATTCAATAGTAAAGAGAATGGGGGAATATGTGGAGAGCAGTGACATCTAAGAAGTGCTGAATGGAAAGTGAAAGTAATTGTCTGCCCCGCCTCTATGCCCAGGGCATAGAGGAGTGACAGACAATATTTGATTGACAGCTAAAATTTTTAAATGAGCTTACAACAGCTATGAATGCTATAATAAAAAATAGAAATTGGATTTCAACTTTTATTTGAAAAGATTTTTGTGTCTGGGTGACAGGTCCACTTTAATCCAATCTGCTACTGGACTACCCTTCAGACTTGCCAATCCTGCTACTGCTCTGTTGTCCTGATTGAAGCTTCCTCCCACTGACTGCCTTAACATCTGAGTCGGACTCTGCCTGTCATGGAGTTACTGCTCAGCCTGCATAATCTATTCTGAAGCAGAAATGGGGAAGAGTGTTTTTGGTAAAAAACCCTGCAGTCTGCCTTTTGGGTGACTCTGTGGTTTATAACACACATGATTACATTTCTCAACAGAGATGATGATGGAGATGATGGAGACAGTAGGGCAAGATGGAGACAGTAGGGCAAGATGGAGACAGTAGGGCAAGATGGAGACAGTAGGGCAAGATGGAGACAGTAGGGCATGATGGAGACAGTAGGGCATGATGGAGACAGTAGGGCATGATGGAGACAGCAAGGCAAGATGGAGACAGGAGAAGATGGAGACAGTAGGGCAAAATGATGACAGCCAGGCAAGATGGAGACAGTAGGACAAGAGGAAGACAGCAGGGCAAGATGGAGAGAGCAGGGCAAGATGGAGACAGTAGGGCAAGATGGTAACATTAACATTTTATTAGGGATGCACCTAATCCAGGATTCAACCTTTTCCAGCAGGATTCAGATTCGGCCGAATCCTTGTGCCTGGCCGAACCGAATCCGAATCCTAATTTGCATATGTAAATTAGGGGCGGGTATGAAAATCACGTGATTTTTCGTCACAAAAATAGAACTTATTCCACTTTTTCCTTTCCTGCCCCTAATTTGCATATGCAAACTAGGATTCGGATTCGGTTCGGTATTCTGCCAAATCTTTCACCAAGGATTCGGCCAAATTCAAAATAGTGGATTCGGTGCATCCCGAATGTGTTGCCCAACCTGCAGTCACTGGCATCATAACTTTAAGCATTAGATATCCGAAGATATTTTATTCTGTAAATTTTGGCCCATTTAGAAAAGTTTCCCAGTAACTTTGTTTATATTCTGTCGATGTTCAACCCAGTGTTGGCACAAATCTGAAAGAATTTAAACTTTCCGAGACTGAAAGAAGCTGATTAACAAGCTCAATAATCCTGTCTGAACCATTTGGCCGTTCATACGGAGCAGGGGAATTAGTACCTAATTAATAAATGATGATGATATTTATTGACCCAGAGTTTTTGCCAGGTCTCTGTAAGGGATATCCATGCGCTGCCACTTCCCAATGTTCCAATAATATTTCTTAGAATTTAACAGATCAATAGAAAGTTACCAGCAACTGAATAACAAAATACAGAGATCTCATTTAGGTCACTGTGTCTCTCTCTCTCTCTCTCTCTCTCTCTCTCTCTCTCTCTCTCTCATATATATTAATCTGCAGGTGTTAATGAACCTCACGGATAATTAGTACATTTGCATAAATCCTCAGTATCCACATTTCTATAGGAAACAGATTCTAAGATGTTAAGTATTTTGAAGTGTGAAAATACCTTCAGTTTATAGATATCCAAGAAACCCCAGCTGTTAGCTTATAGACAGTAGAGTCATTATATGTCGTGCTGTATAAAGAGACAACGTAAGTAGAAGACACTGGGACAGGGAAGGTACAAGAAACATCAGATTTGCATTGTAAGAAAGGAAAAGCATCATAAGTCATACTAACAAATATGCATCAATTTCTTTTTAAAGTGACACAAACATCATACAGTTTGATGATGTCATAGATAAAAGATAATACAACCTCTCGATTGTTGTAGCACGTCCGTGTCCCATGTTTTTTCACCAATACTTTTCCTTCAATCAGCAATATAGCAAAACATAGGCCTGCTATTGTATGTGACTTTAGCCTTTAAAGTACATCAGGGGGGTTATGGGACAACCCACATCCCTCTGCCAGAATTATTTATGCCCCCTAAACACCCCCTTCCCTTGCTCTTATTCATATTGGCATAGATGTTGGATCAGAATTATGATGTGAGTCCCTTTACGTCCCCTATAGGCTGTTCATGGCTGCAGGTTCTATTGTTACACCACTATGTGAATATTTTCCATTTCATTATTTAATAATTATTTAATAATAATAATTAATTATTTGTCCTTCTTCTGGATCAATCTTTAGAGCTGTTGGGCTTCAGTGCTCGTTTCCTAAGTAGTCTTTTTAGATTGCTCCTCTACATGGGACACAGCGTTCCTTTAAGACCACATGTTTATTTACCTGCTCATTATGAGTGACAAAGCCTTTAGCTTTAATGAGTTTTGTAAAATTGATATGTTTCAATAAAAGATATTTTCTTCTCCCATATTTCTGTAAATCAATTATTTAAACTCTGTTACAGATCAATAATGTTCAATAGTACTTATGTGATCTGGTTATTAAGGAGAACTCCATCCAAAAACCCATGAAAAAAAATATTTCTAGGCATCTTCCCAATATCCATTCTTTTCTCTCTTTCCCTGGCTTCATAGTTACGTATATTGAGAGCAGTATCTGCCTGTCTGCTTATATTATTTACACTGATGGTTCAACTTCTGACTCCTGAAACATCTAGTAGAAGCCCCAGTAGAATATGCTAAGGGGATCAGGACAAACCCCTTTCATATTTCACTCTAGAAACAGTCCTAATAAATGGCCACCAGCTAATTGCTGAATCTCAGACTGCTTCAGGTTTGCAATGTATGAGGGCAGCTAATTGATCTGAGGATGCAGATAAATAAGTGATATCACTTCCAGCCCCATGGACAGGGTGTTAATTGTTAAAAGCCCCCAAGGGATTTGTATTGTAACTCCCAGCCCTATGTAAGGGAACACTTTTGGAACAGAAGCATCTCTGTAATTATTTCAGTTCTGGCAATACAGGTCAGGGAGGTGAAATCGTCAGAATATTGTCAATAGGTATGGTTAAGGATGGGGTAACAACAAATTGTGTGTTATGAGGATTAGGCCCCTCCTAGAGTGAGAGAGAGAGACATTATTACATATTATTATTAGGGGTGATTCCTTGGTTCCAAGTGAAGAATGAACCTACTGCTGGTAGGTGCTGATGTAGAATACCTTAATGAGGATTGTTATTAGTAGTATGAGCAGATAGACACAAGTAGTATGAGCAGATAGACACAGCAAGGTGCAACAACAATTTTATAGAGTTTTGCATTGACACCCTTTCTGGAGAACACTGCTATCCTCCGGCTTATTGGTTAGTACTCTGTAAACATTTGCAACCATAAGTGGTCCTAGTAACTTGAGATGACCACCAAGGTGACCCTACAGCCTGCTTTGATAAACTGTGGATTAGAAAGGGCATCACTTTCAGCACCTTGGATAAGGACGCCAATAGATTAGAAAGGGCATCACTTTCAGCACCTTGTATAGGGACGCCAATGGATTAGAAAGGGCATCACTTTCAGGGCTATGGATAGGGACGCCAATGGATTAGAAAAGGCATTACTTTCAGTACCATGGATAGGGACGCCAATGGATTAGAAAGGGCATCACTTTCAGGGCTATGGATAGGGACGCCAATGGATTAGAAAGGGCATTACTTTCAGCACCATGGATAGGGACGCCAATGGATTAGAAAGGGCATCACTTTCAGGGCTATGGATAGGGACGCCAATGGATTAGAAAGGGCATTACTTTCAGCACCATGGATAGGGACGCCAATGGATTAGAAAGGTCACCCCTTTCAAGGCTATGGATAGGGATGTCAATGTATTAAAAAGGGCATACTTACAACTTTTTTTCTAAAAAAAAAAAAAAGAAGCCGATGGATTATAAATGGCATCACTTGCAACACCGTGGATAAGGAAGGTTGTTAAAGGCGTGTTAACTTTTAGTATGATGTAAAAAGTGATACTGATAGACAGTTTGCAATTGGTTTTCATTATTTATAGTTTTTGAGTTTTTTTTAGTTTAATTTGGCAGCTCTCTTGCAATGCTCTCTTGCTATTGTCCAAATTACCCCAGCAGCCATGTATTGATTTGAATAAGAGACTGGAATATGAATAGGAAAGATGAGTAATAAAAAGTAGCAATAGCAATTAATTTGTAGCCTTACAGAGCATTTGTTTTTAGGTGTCAGAAGAAGACAAATAACGAACTATAAAAAAATAAATAACGAAGACCATTTGAAAAGTTGCTTATAACTGACCATTTTATAAAGTTACCTTGAAGTTGACCCACCCCTTTATTCACAACATGTTAAGAAAATGCCAACTCGGAGACAGGAAAATTGATCAGAACATGCAGCACCAACGGGTTATTATAGAATTACCAGTCCCACAGAAAGTTAAGATGAATATTCAGAACACTCTGTGCAAAGGATGTCATCTTCATCTCCAACACTCAATCATATGTCACTTTCACATAATGAAAATGCGCTTGGTGTCCAGGGACCGAGATGCAGAGATAAAAATTAATATATATGTGACTAATAGCCTTTGACATCTTTAGGGGCACATTTTACCATTGCTGAAGTTCAGGTATGTTGTGTGCCTTACCACTCCACTCCCTCATCCCCTGTTTATAATCTGATACAGCAAGAGTTAATGGAGAACATCTCCTCTTGAGTTGTGAGAATTGTCAGGCCATCCACTGATTAGCCCATTATCCTTAGCAATAGTGTAATGCCCATTTTTATTAAAGCAACCACTTGTTAATCTCTGTACAGAGTGCCCACCTCCATCCTCTGTCTCCTCAGTGAATTAATGAAGACTTGTTCGAGAAAATCTCTCTCTTAAAAGCGTAAATTGAATAAAATATACAGCAGAGCGCTTCTTCTATCTCATTTTAATGGTGCCACGCGATCAATTCCAGCTTGTTATACATTGCCCATCCTATGTAATAATATTTTGCTTCACATTCATCATCTTATTATGCAGCAGTTGTCCCGTTCTTTTGTCTCGATCATCTATAGAATTATCAATAAACCTCAGCTTGTATTAAAGGAATGACAGCTCGAGCTGAGAGAGAGAGAAAGAAGGGTTGAATGTGAGATTATTTCTAATTAAATCTCTAGTTGAGTCTTCTTCACTTCTTTATTTTCCCACTTACTGCCCAACCAGGGCTAATATGAGCTCAAGAATCCATTGCCATCACTGCCTGCTCTGCTCTCATTTCCCTACAGAAATAGGGATTGGTAGCACTAGATAGGTGCCTAATATATAAGGACAGAGACAAGGGGAAAGTGTTGGAAGGATTACTGTCTGCTCTGCTCTCATTTCCCTACAGAAATAGGGATTGGTAACACTAGATAGGTGCCTGATATATAAGGACAGAGACAAGAGGAAAGTGTTGGAAGGGTTACTGTCTGCTCTGCTCTCATTTCCCCTACAGAAACAGGGATTGGTAGCACTAGATAGGTGCCTAATATATAAGGACAGAGACAAGGGGAAAGTATTGGAAGGGTTACTGCCTGCTCTGCTCTCATTTCCCTACAGAAATAGGGATTGGTAGCACTAGATAGGTGCCTAATATATAAGCAGTTTCAATTATGGATCCGCACACACCAATTTTCTGCAGTTTTTCTTTTATTTATATTCTCCACCAATATCAACGTTTCGGGGGGTACAACCTCCCTTCGTCAGGTTGTACCCCCCGAAACGTTGATATTGGTGGAGAATATAAATAAAAAAAAAACTGCAGAAAATTGGTGTGTGCGGATCCATAATTGAAACTGCTGCCATTGGAAGGCCACGTCAGGCCGAAGGATAACCAGCACCACTAAAGCAGATAAAGTGAGTAAAATTCCAGGTGTGCGGTGTAACTATTTCAATACTATTGCCTAATATATAAGGACAGAGACAAGAGGAAAGTGTTGGAAGGGTTACTGTCTGCTCTCCTCTCATTTCCCTACAGAAATAGGGATTGGTAGCACTAGATAGGTGCCTAATATATAAGGACAGAGACAAGGGGAAAGTGTTGGAAGGGTCACTGCCTGCTCTGCTCTCATTTCCCTACAGAAATAGGGATTAGTACTACTAGATGGACGAGCTGTTGATTCTATGGCACTTAAATGGTTAACAAACACAAAATTCTAACTTTATAGCTGAGAAATCTTGCCTGCAAATGTGCATGGAGTGGAAACGAGACACCTTGGAGAAGTTAAAAGTGTTTTTTTTCCCTTTCACAACAGGTTTTTACAGCGTCCAGATGCCTTTGATCAATTATTTATGTTCCTTTTATACCTTGCGATTTTCTTTGTTGATTTATAAACACACTCGGATGAAGAATAAAATGAAAAAAAAAAAAAAGACTGATGCTCCAGAATTCAACTGTAGTCTCCCCAAAAAAGTTCAGAGCCCGTTGCCCCTATGGTTCACCCTGTAGTGCGACTGAGCATATAAACAAAAAGTCGCCATGTTATATTTTCATCTGTAGAAGAAAACGAAATCCCCTACGATCGGCTCATTTGCATTTCCCACTCATTTGCATTTTAACAATTATCCGTAGACTTTTAAGCGTTTGCCTTTTTGTCTCTCCTCGCTGCTGTGAACGCAATTATTTATGACGCGCACTAAGTAATTCTATTTGTGAGATAGAGAGGTCTGAATAAAACATATACAGAGGCAAAAAAAAAAAGCGCATCAATCTGCCAGGCAACGTGTCTGTGTACATAAAAAGATAAGGCTGCCTTGTTGCCTCTTTGTGTGGGGAGTCATAAATGAGGAAGATTGATTTGAATCCCTAGAACACAGAAGAAATACGGTTAATTGTGGTGCATGAAAGCTGCTGGCTGAGTCTAGTGACTTTCCTTTCCCTTTATTGTCTAAATAAACAGATAAATGCTCAGTTTGTAGAACTGATTCTCATTTAAAAAGGAAAAGTTACTGCGACTTGAATCTGTACATGGGCATTCACACCCCATCCCAAGCTTCATCATACTGAGGGCTAGAGTTTCTGACTTTGGCCACTAGCTGGAGGTCTTGCTCTATATTTATTCGCGGGCAGCGAATCGCGCAAATTTGCTGTGAATTCGCGCCTGGCGAATAAATTCGCCCATCACTAAAGACCAATTAAAAATTTGCTTAGAATTAATCATTCTGTCACATACTAGACGTTAACTCAAGATGAGCCACCCTTTAATCTGCCTCTGGAAGTACCAATGAGTGTATGGGTTGGAACCAACCATCAGCAACAAAAGGACAACAAAAGCCAAGTTTACTGGAAAAGCCAATTTATTCTGCAGACGCCAATGATTGTCTTCCAGTTCTCTTTGTAATGGCTCAGCGTTCTTTTCATAAGACACTCACCCTGCTATCTTCTCTTTTCTCAGGCTCTGCCTCAGGCTGTGGGAAGCAAGAACCAGCCGAATAATTACACTACTGTTAATGCACCAGTTTCGGCTTTCCATAGCTGGTGCCTTAGATTGAAAGTTTATATACAGGATTAACCATTCCCCAGTCTGTATTCCTACTGAATAGATTTCCAGTGCAGCCCATATTTCTTCCTACACCTATTATTGTACGTCAGTGTTGGACCTTGTTATCCAAATATCTTCGCTACAGATGTTGCAGTTGGTCTCCGCTATCCAAATGGATTTACTTTCTGTCCTGAGGGATGTTCTAAAAGGAAACTGTAGACTTATCCACCACTTTAAAATCAGCAGTTTATCATCATTGTCAAACTTCTGTAGCAAAACATCTGTGATTGACCCCTACAGACTCTCAAATACTCCCCTCCCCAACTCTTCCAATCCAAAGCTGTGTGTTTAACAAAAGAAAAGTCATGTAATGCAGTGTTTGTGGCTGGGGAGGGAACAAAAAAAAACAACTTTATGTTGAGTCTCAGGCAGCAGGAAGCTCTGGAAAACTTTGACAAGCTTGGCTGGGTCACAGCTTGTGTATAAACTCCTGCGAATGTGAGTTATTAACCGCAACCTCCAAATTCATCTCTTTCATCCTGCAGGGACCCAGAAAGAAAAACAAGTTTCTCTGATCTTCTGCAGAATGGGAGGAAGAATGAAACAGCAGACACATTCTACTTCTTATACATGTTGTACCGCCAGTGCTTTATATCACTACTGAACACTACACTGCCATGGACTTAGAATTCAATTACAGTATCAGAGAATAGTTGTAATCTAATCCACACATGAGCCAATGTTTCTAAGAAGAAATTGTTTGAACCACAGCGTTAAATATATTTGCAGAGTTGTTTTATGTTTATGTACATTTTGCAGGCCTTGTATGTAAGAAGGCTCAGTATTATACTGAAAGTGTATCATTGACTAAGCAGATAGTAAATCAATATTTTAATCCTCGCACACCTAGACAAAATGTGGCTGTGGGATAGCAGGTATAGTAGGGAGAGATGGTGCCTATAGTAACAGTGGATAATAGTCTCTGGGAAGGGAGTGTGACTGTGGGATAGCAGGTATAGTAGGGAGAGATGGTGCCTATAGTAACAGTGGATAATAGTCTCTGGGAAGGGAGTGTGACTGTGGGATAGCAGGTATAGTAGGGAGAGATGGTGCCTATAGTAACAGTGGATAATAGTCTCAGGGAAGGGAGTGTGACTGTGGGATAGCAGGTATAGTAGGGAGAGATGGTGCCTATAGTAACAGTGGATAATAGTCTCAGGGAAGGGAGTGTGACTGTGGGATAGCAGGTATAGTAGGAAGAGATGGTGCCTATAGTAACAGTGGGATAATAGTCTCTGGGAAGGGAGTGTGACTGTGGGATAGCAGGTATAGTAGGGAGAGATGGTGTCTATAGTAACAGTGGGATAAAAGTCTCTGGGAAGGGAGTGTGACTGTGGGATAGCAGGTATAGTAGGGAGAGATGGTGCCTATAGTAACAGTGGGATAATAGTCTCTGGGAAGGGAGTGTGACTGTGGGATAGCAGGTATAGTAGGGAGAGAAGGTGCCTATAGTAACAGTGGGATAATAGTCTCTGGGAAGGGAGTGTGACTGTGGGATAGCAGGTATAGTAGGGAGAGATGGTGCCTATAGTAACAGTGGATAATAGTCTCAGGGAAGGGAGTGTGACTGTGGGATAGCAGGTATAGTAGGGAGAGATGGTGCCTATAGTAACAGTGGATAATAGTCTCAGGGAAGGGAGTGTGACTGTGGGATAGCAGGTATAGTAGGAAGAGATGGTGCCTATAGTAACAGTGGGATAATAGTCTCTGGGAAGGGAGTGTGACTGTGGGATAGCAGGTATAGTAGGGAGAGATGGTGTCTATAGTAACAGTGGGATAAAAGTCTCTGGGAAGGGAGTGTGACTGTGGGATAGCAGGTATAGTAGGGAGAGATGGTGCCTATAGTAACAGTGGGATAATAGTCTCTGGGAAGGGAGTGTGACTGTGGGATAGCAGGTATAGTAGGGAGAGATGGTGCCTATAGTAACAGTGGATAATAGTCTCTGGGAAGGGAGTGTGACTGTGGGATAGCAGGTATAGTAGGGAGAGATGGTGCCTATAGTAACAGTGGATAATAGTCTCTGGGAAGGGAGTGTGACTGTGGGATAGCAGGTATAGTAGGGAGAGATGGTGTCTATAGTAACAGTGGATAATAGTCTCTGGGAAGGGAGTGTGACTGTGGGATAGCAGGTATAGTAGGGAGAGAAGGTGCCTTTAGTAACAGTGGATAATAGTCTCTGGGAAGGGAGTGTGACTGTGGGATAGCAGGTATAGTAGGGAGAGATGGTGCCTATAGTAACAGTGGGATAATAGTCTCTGGGAAGAGACTGTGGCTGTGGAATAGCAGGTATAGTAGGGAGAGATGGTATCTATAGTAACAGTGGATAATAGTCTCTGGGAAGGGAGTGTGACTGTGGGATAGCAGGTATAGTAGGGAGAGATGGTGTCTATAGTAGCAGTGGGATAATAGTCTCTAGGAAGGGAGTGTGGCTATGGGATAGCAGGTATAGTAGGGAGAGATTGTGCCTATAGTAACAGTGGGATAATAGTCTCTGGGAAGGGAGTTTGACTGTGGGATAGCAGGTATAGTAGGGAGAGATGGTGCCTATAGTAACAGTGGGATAATAGTCTCTGGGAAGGGAGTGTGACTGTGGGATAGTAAGTATAGTAAGGAGAGATGGTGCCTATAGTAACAGTGGATAATAGTCTCTGGGAAGGGAGTGTGACTGTGGGATAGTAAGTATAGTAAGGAGAGATGGTGCCTATAGTAACAGTGGATAATAGTCTCTGGGAAGGGAGTGTGACTGTGGGATAGCAGGTATAATATGGATAGTTGGTGCCTATAGTAACAGTGGGATAATACACTTTTGCCTCTTTTCCATTTAAAAATAATGAAGTCCAATTACTAATTATTTTAGACTAGATTACCTTTTGAATCATACTAACATTTTATACAAAGGTTCAAGTGATTACTAACCATGCACATAGCATGAGCTAGAAGGTAGTGCACACATGTGAATTGGCGACCACCAATTTTTGCCTCATATAATATCCCTCATTATAGAGGGATAGAGACTGCTATTAACATTGTTTAGGGCAAAAAAACAGAATTAAGAGCAACCCTTGGGGATAGTGAATAATAATCACCTATGATTACAGTCTAGGGAGTAAGCGACAGACACAGAGAATCAAGAAAATCTCGGAGACAGACACTATGATGGGACGGAAGTTCTGTTTATTATTCTGCTGGTTCCATTCAAGTAATAATTCCACTTATACAAACCTGTATTGCAATTGCTTTGCACAACGTAACCTCTGCTCTTATTCCCAGACGTCACTCTATAGAACTATAAAGGTAATGGGTGTGGTATAACACATTCTTTTCATTAAGAAGCCTGTTATGTTGTGAATAATCGGCACAGGGTACAACGCAGTGGACTGGGATAATGGTCAAGTTGTTGGCGCATGCGGTGGCCTGTCATTGCTTAAAGTGACTGAATATGAAAGACACAAAAGAGAAGGGGTGAAGAAAAGCCCCCTAAGTTTGCTCATAGTCTGTACAGAGAGATCCCATAAAACGATGGCAGCATAGGTATTCCCCTGTATTAAGCACAATTCAGCAGGAACAGACCCCTAAGTTTGTTCATAGTCTGTACAGAGAGATCCCATAAAACTATGGCAGCATAGGTATTCCCCTGTACTAAGAACAATTCAGTTGGAACAGCTCCCTTGTGCTTGCTCAATGCCTGCAGTATACCATTACAGGAAAATTCAAATGTCCAACATTTTAAATGGATTTTATATCAAAACCTGTCGATTGTTGGGCACACAGCGTAATAATGGACACATTTTGTCTTTGACTGATGCAACAATTGAATTAGAAATCACAATGGAGCCTGTCTGTAGCAGAGCAGAGAGTTGTTTGTACAAAAAACGAAAACATGGCTTATTTCATAACTTGACATATTGTATCCCTTATTCTAGAAAAGAATGTGAGAGTAGACCTGCGGTGTTCTTGTGCTGTGCATGAAAAAGGGCTTGTTGGTACCATTTAGAAATAGGATTTGTTGGTCTTTTACTCAATCTTTATAGTACCTTGGGCAGGGACATAACTGTAGGACGCAGCCCCCTTCCAAAATATTTTCCAGACCCCTTCTGTGATTTTGTGCTCAGGGGGTGGGGATGTTATACTTGTCTTAGGCCACCTGCAACCACACCCCCTCCCCACATGGTAACTACGGAGGAAGCCCTTGGGAAATACTTGTGCCATGCCCTGTGACCCTTGTATCTCCAGCCACTGAAACCCTCCACCCTTGACAACACAACTTTGTGTTGGCCCATTCAAACTTTTAAGAAAGAAACTAGGGAGGCAGCTAGAGTGGTCTTACTCTTATGTGAAGCATGAGGCCCTGGTGGCTCCATTCTCCACCAACACCTTTGGGGCTCCCATTTTAATGGGGCACAGGTTAGAAGTCAGACACGGCAACAAGGATTAAGGACAATAGAACAGAGTCAAAAACCATATGTACAGTGACTTACAAAAGTATTCACCCCCTTGGCATTTCTACCTATTTTGTTACATTCCAACCTGTAATTTAAATGTTTCTTCATCTTATTTTATGTGATGGATCTGCACAAAAAGTCAAAGTTGGTGAAGTGAAATGAGAAAAAAAAAAAAAAATATATATATATATATATATAAAGAGAATTAAAAAAATAAATAAAAAACTGAAAATTGGCATGTGCATATGTATTCACCCCCTTTGCCATGAAGCCCCTACAAAATCCTGGTGCAACCAATTACCTTCAAAAGTTACATAATTAGTGAAATGAAGTCCACCTGTGTGCAATCTAAGTGTCACATGATCTGTTAGTATAAAACACACCTTTTCTGACATGGTACCACAACAATGGAACCACAACAAACCTGCCAAGAGAGGGCCGTCCACCAAAACTCACAGACTGGGCAAGGAGGGCATTAATCAGAGAGGCAGCACAGAGACCAAAGGTGACCCTGAAGGACTTGCAGAGTTCCACAACAGAGACTGGAGTATCTGTCCATAGGACCACAATAAACCGTACACTCCATAGAGCTGGGCTTTATGGAAGAGTGAACAGAAAAAAGTCATTACTTAAAGTTTAAAATAACAAGGCACTTTTGAGTTTGCCAAAAGGAATGTGGTCGCCTCCCCAAATGTATGGAGTAGGGTGCTCTGGTCATATAAGAACTTTTCGGCCACCACAGAAAATGCTATGTCTGGCGCAAACCCAACACATCCCATCACCCCATGAACATCATGGCCACAGTGAAACATGGTGGTGGCAGCATCATGCTGTGGGGATGTTTTTCAGCAGCAGGGGGAAATAAGGATGGTGCTAAATACAGGGATATTCTTGAGCAAAACCTGTGTCAGTCTGCTTGTGATTTGAGACTCGGTGGGAGGTTCACCTTCCAGCTGGACCATGAGCCGAAGCATACTGCTGAACTGCAACACTCGAGTGGTTTAAGGGGAAAGATTTAAATGTGTTGGATTGGCCTTGTCAAAGTCCAGACCTCAATCCAATTGAGAATCTGTGGTCAGACTTGAGGATTGCTGTTCACAAGCAAAATCCATCCAACATGAAAGAGCTGGAGCAGTTTTGCCTTGAGGATAAGGTTAAGATAAGGTCTAAGTAACCAGAAGCTTGGGCAAGGTGCAGTGGGAGATACAGGAATTTAATGGGTGCCAAGCCAAAAAGAAACCAGGATATTGACAAGGACTATATCCAATAGGAATGCACAGCAAATAGAACAGCTCCTCCAGTGTGTAATTATAGTTACCAGGCATGCTGTGGCACTGTAAAGTAGGTGGCAAGCTGCACATGTGCGTTGTGAAGATCTGGGGTGTGCCCACTGGCCAAGGGAAAAATGGCTGCCGTGCTAGTAGGATATTGCCTCGTATATCTGACTTCCACCCTGACAGAAGGCAGCAGAAGAACAGGGATGCCTTGCCCAGAATAGAATCGTTAAAATTTCCGACCAGAGTCTTTCCCAGCTTGACATCCAAACCAGACTTAATGATTCACAGTTAGAAACCCAGCAGACAACGCGGGCTGATAGCTTCTCAATGGCCATCCAGTTCTATATCCATGTGCCATAATGACTCCCCAACCACAGCAAAATGTGTTCTTGCTTTATACATAATTGATAAGTATAATTATAATGTAATAACGGTGTGCGTGGGGTGCTTGGCTTGATTCTGTTACACTGTTCTTTGCTTAATCCCGTGGGAAGTGACTAGAGGCGTTGGGGGGGGGGAGAGGTTGGGTTGGGTGACAAAGAGACTTCTAAAGTGGTATAAATCATTTCCTGAATACAGAATAATAATAAGAGCGTCTAACAGGGGCCACTGCTCAGCGGCAAGCCATGTCTGTGGGAACCAGAGTTATGACAAAAACATAAAGTAGGATCAATTAATAATTTATCCGCTTTGAAGTCGCAATGCCTTAACAGGAGTTCAAACAGCATGCAAAAATTCTGTCTAATGCGTCGGTAAAGCACAAGGATCCCCGCATCAGCAGATGGACGCCTTCTAATGGCAGATGAAAGATTTAAGCTATGAGCTCGCTGGATCAGGTGCCGCTCATGTTGCAATTTTATTAAAGTTTGATGACGCTGCATTTTCCTCTTCTAAAGTTCCTTTTTTTTTACTCAGAATAGCCCAGTGGTCTTTTTTTGTAGCACTCCCCTTTCAATTGTAAAAAGCGTACATCTTTGTTTTTCGTCATTGGTTATGTGGTTCTCGCCTTCACCTCTGTCTGGGCAGGATCCATCTGTGGTTCCTTAATTTGTATGTACTTTACACCTTTCCCTTTTTCTGGGCAGGGTCCATCTTTGGTTCCTCATTCTGTATGTATCATTCACCTTCCCCTCTGTCTGGGCAGGGTTCATTTGTGGTCTCTCAATCTGTATGTGCCACTCACCTCCCCCTATGTCTGGGCAGGGTCCATCTGTGGTTCCTCATTCTGTATGTACCATTCACTTTCCCCTCTGTTTGGACAGGGTCCATCTGTGGTTCCTCATTCTGTATGTATCACTCACGTTTCCCTCTGTCTGGGCAGGGTCCATCTGTGGTCCCTCATTCTGGATGTATCACTCACTTCCCCCTCTGTCTGGGCAGGTTCCATCTGTGGTTTCTCATTCTGTTTGTACCACTCACTTTCCCCTCTGTCTGGGCAGTGTCCATCTGTGGTTCCTCATTCTGTATGTACCACTCACCTTCCCCTCTGTCTGGGCAGGGTCCATCTGTGATTTCTCATTCTGTATGTACCACTCACTTTTCCCTCTGTCTGGGCAGAGTCCATCTGTGGTTTCTCATTCTGTATGTATCGTTCACCTCCCCCTCTGTCAGGGCAGGGTCCATCTGTGGTCCCTCAATCTGTATGTACCACTCACCTTCCCCTCTGTCTGGGCAGGGTCCATCTGTGGTCCCTCATTCTGGATGTATCACTCACTTCCCCCTCTGTCTGGGCAGGTTCCATCTGTGGTTCCTCATTCTGTATGTATCACTCACTTTCCCCTCTGTCTGGGCAGTGTCCATCTGTGGTTCCTCATTCTGTATGTGCCACTCACCTTCCCCTCTGTCTGGGCAGGGTCCATCTGTGATTTCTCATTCTGTATGTACCACTCACTTTTCCCTCTGTCTGGGCAGGGTCCATCTGTGGTTTCTCATTCTGTATGTATCGTTCACCTCCCCCTCTGTCAGGGCAGGGTCCATCTGTGGTCCCTCAATCTGTATGTACCACTCACCTTCCCCTCTGTCTGGGCAGGGTCCATCTGTGGTTCCTCATTCTGTATGTACCACTCACCCTCGCATCTGTCTGGGCAGAATCCATCTGTGGTTCCTCATTCTGTATGTACCACTCACCTTCCCCTCTGTCTGAGCAGGGTCCATCTGGTTCCTCATCTGCCATGTGACCTCATTTTTAAAGGAATAATAAGAACCACCCGGGGGGGACAGTAAATGACTGTGATATATTTATCCTTAACCAAAATGGAATTCAAGATTTCGAAGCCTATTATTAAATAACCGCCCTGACACTAAACATGGAGAGCGAGCGAGCACTGCATTTCAAAATGACTTTTTCTTTTAATTAAAAAATGACGGAAACAATCCAAGTACTCAGTGAAATTGCAGCTGGTGCCCTAATTAACTTGATTAAAGAAGACACACATTTCTGGATGGGTTCCATAGGTAAAGGTGCTGACTCTTGGATAGATCAAAAGGCTCTTGTGAAGTTAACTAGTTCCCAGCTTGGCTGTGCAAATTCTTCTATTTTTCTTTTAATACTTTGGCTATATACTTTACCTATTCTATAAGTAGAGGTTCAGCGGATCAATAACAGTAACCAATGTTAATGCAACTAGCATGGATAGCCAGGGTTGGGCTGGGGAGCCTGGGGCCACCTGGGATGGTTTCTCGGAGCCCCCTCCAACTCCCACCCATACTGGGGCCCCTGTCATGTGCGCACATGCCCCTCGCACGTGTTTGTACTGAATTACATCTTTGCTAAGTCCCTAGTGAGAGGCATAATTCCCGGCTCCTGCATGCGATTGTACCTCTCACTACCACAGGTTTAGGGCTGCCGTAACAGGGGACACGCACGAGCAGTAGCCAACCAGATGCCACCCCACACATGCGCTTGCTCGCACCTTTCTGACCAGGACCCAGTGTCAGACTGGTCCACTGGGAAACCAGGAAAACTCCCGGTGGGCCCAGGTGTCAGTGGGCCCTCATGCTGCTAGACATTTAGCCTATTTCATGGCCATTCCCTATTTCTATGAGAACAAAGAGGCCAAATAGATGGAATAATAGATTATAGTATGTAAAGAAAAGAGACTAGGAGAATAGAGGTTGAGTGAGGAGAGGAAGAATAATAGTTCTGAGGGTCAGCCCCTGGTTTAAGGTTTTTGGGTGGGCCTTTGATATAAGTTTTTTTGGTGGGATCCTGGTGTCCCAGTCCGACACTGCCAGGACCAGCAGGAGTGGGCTCAGGGCAGCAGTAACAGGGAGCAGGTATTGGCCCACAAGAGCTGGGGCCCACCAGGTTTTTTCCCGGTGTCCCTCCGGCCCAGTCCGACACTGGGTGTAGCATTCCTAACATATAGTTTTTTCAACTATCGTTCAATGACCATGTCTTGCTGTAAAATTTCTTTTGACTCTGGAACCCCCTCACTTTCCTGGGCATAGAGTGTTGTTCAACAAGCTCATTGGAATTATTGATCCACTCAGTCATTCAACCACTCCACCACATGAAGCAATGATCTATGAAGCTATTCATAACTGGACATTTTGGGGTATTTAAAGAAACATATTTTGGGTTATGTAAAGAAACATTGCTTGACAGATACTGAGCGAATACATATCCAGTAAGTGGATGTAGACCCTTATGTGCATCCCATGTCCAAAATAAAAAAAAAATTGGCAAAGATTGCACAAAAATGTATTCCAGGAAGTATTAAAAAAGCAATACAAGAGTATGTCCTACATGTTAAGCAATGAAGAGACAGAAATGCTGATTATTATATAGAAATATATAACTCCTGACCACATTGAAGGTCATATACTCCATTCTCAAAGAGATAGCCAATAAATTCATTTTACTCAGTAAAAAGGAAGATTGTTATTCCTCACAGTGAAGGCTGATGCCATATAAGCGATCTGTCTCTCATCATAATGTCAAAGGAACTCTCGAGAAACATTTTCCAAGTAGAATAATGTCCCTTTAATGCAGGTGCAGGAGTTAATATCCCCATAAAAACACTTCACAAGAGTTTACTTCTATCCCCGGAGCTCAATTAAAAAAGCAAAACTTGACTCTCCGTCCTAACCACTAGAAATTAATGTCATCGTTTATTATTGTTGGATTTGACAAATTGGATGGTGTAGAAAGGTAATTTACACATACTAAAAATAATGAACATGAGTTTCTTTATTAGAGGAGGGATAAGAAGCTGCTCATGGAGAAAAACACCAAGTGAGATATTAACACGTTCTGGGTACATTACATTCTATTCCCAATGTGAGTGAAACCTAGAATATTGACTTCTGACATGTTCTGTCTTATTGGTGATACAGGTATGGGGCCTATTATTCAGAAAGCTTGGGACCTGGGGCTTTCAGGATAATGGATCTTTTTGTAGTTTGGATCTTCATAACTACTTGAAAATCATGTAAAGTTTAAAGTAACACAATAGGCTGGTTTTGCTTCTGAAAATGATTAGATTCGTTTTGATCAAGTACAAGGTACTGTTTTATTATTACAGAAAAAAAAGGAAATCGTTTTTAGAAACTAGGATTATTTGAATAAAAGGGAGTCTATGGGAGAGGGCCTTTCTGTAATTCGAGCTTTCTGGATAATGGTTTTCCGGATAACGGATCCCATACCTGCAATAACAATCATTTAAGCAAGTGGTGCCCCTTTGTGAAGGATTGAAGGGAAGTACTTTGTTCCAAGTGATAGAAAATTTCTTAAAAACTATAAAACGGAATCCAAATTTCTAAGATTATCTAAAATGTATCAAAGTAGAAATATACAAAATAAATATTAAAAATACAAAAACGTATTAAAAGTAGAATCAACAAAGCATTTAAATAGTAAGAATTTAAAATAGAATTAAATGAAAACATTTACAATATAAACATATATGTTATATTTTACTGCAGTACAATATATATAAAAATGTGAGCTAATATTAAAAAGTATTTAAAGAATAAAAAATGTAGATATTCCCCTTTTTCAAGGGTCGTTGAATTTAATATACTCGGGCAGAACTACTAATTATGTTGTTAATGGACTCCACATCATATAAAACATGAATGGAAAAATGTCAGCATACTGTGAATCGTTTGATTTTGATAAAATACACTGCAGGGGGCACACAATATAAAAGTGAATGTGGCTGGCCTACAATCAGATATAATGCAATACAATAGGGGACTGGCAGGGTGATGTGCAAAATAATAAAACAATATGGATTCACAGCGTGAAACTACAAAGTCTCAAGAGTCTTAATGTAGAGATTGATCCTAATTGCTTTTTAGATTAAATATGGGGTCTGAGCATAAGATACTCATTTGTCATTTGTTATAATCATTTAATTGACTCTGGGACTAACTGGAAGACTGAAGGTGTGAGGAGTTAAGCCTATAAATGCCTGTTTTTCTTTAAAGGGGAAGTAAAGTCTAAAATAGAAAAAGGCTAGAAATGCTGTAATTTGTATACTTAACATAAACATGAACTTTCTGCACCACGAGCCTAATCAAATAAGTTATGTATGCTTTCAAAGTTGGCCGCAGGGGGTCGCCATCTTGTAACTTTGTTAAACATCTTTGCAAGACCAAGACTGTGCACATGCTCAGTGTGGTCTGGGCTGCTTAGGGATCGTCATAAATTATCAAAACCGCACAAGTCAAATAATATCTGCCAGGAGCTGATACACCAAGACTGATAATTAATCAGAATATACAGACTGCACTGGGTCCTGTGTTGTCATGTAATCTAATATGGATTTCATACATTTTGTATTATTTAATACAAACTTTCTCCAACTCTGCAGAACCAGTGACTGCAGCAAAATAATCCTCCAAATAGAATCCCAGTTTATCTGTTTAAATCTGGCTCCATGATCTTTGTCTCTGCAGCTGTAGTTAGAAACAGTAAGGGCACTCGGAATGCTTTGTTTTCAGAAAGCCGAATCGATCCAAGTGCCAGCCCCCGTCGATTTACATTATAGCCAGCAGGAAGGCAGTTCGGCAGGGGGTTTTTTCGTCTGAAGAAGAAGCGATTTGTCGCTGGGCGACTAATTTCCCGAAATAGCAGCATGTGTCTCTGCCCTAAATGGGTTGAAAAGCCAAAATAAAATCCAATACAAATTTCTACACAGTCGCCGACTGCTCTACAGGGAAACAAACAAAGCTGCTTGAGTTCTGCATGACGGAAGTAAGGCGGGGGCTCCCCCTGCTGTTCATAAGTATGATTGTTTCCCTGCAGAGCAGTTAGGGACCATCTGACAATTCCTATCCACAGCAGTAAATGAAGGAAGAATTTCACTACATACAGTCAGGTTTCTTATAAAAACAGTACACATTTTTTAATTAAAGTATATTCGAGATAGGTTTCTTTTTCATTAAAGAAAGTAAAAGGTGGATTTTATTTTTTTGCCTTTACATGCCCTTTAAATATATTTAGTTTATAACTGTATAATGTTGTGAACTTGTTGTTTTTGTATCAGCCTGAAGTAGAAGATAAGTCTCCAGATTCTGAGTTCATTTGTAGAAAAAAAAAGCTTATTGTTAGACTTCATGAGACCTGTGCAAGTTCTATGGATTCCGGATTCAATTTGTTGCCTGCCCCGACCTACAGCCTGCTCTGGCGCGTTGTGTTTCTAAGACCCTGTACACTCAGCTCTGTCTCCAAAACCCAGATGCTGTGGTGCCATGAGATGCAACTCCCTTCACTGAGCAAATGCTACTTCATATGCCATGGCAGATGGGTAATTTCTTAAGTCTATTGAGAGCAGTGGGGCCATTAGATTCTCTATAAGTCTGCAATAAACTGTAGAGGCAATCTGCAGGTATCACTGATAAAGTGACAAGCCAACACACTGAGCCTGTAATGAGGTAGAAATCTCTTCGCAGCTAGAGAGGCATGACAAGCATATGGGTTGGGATTGCAAGTATTACTGTGCCAGTGTTCCAGCTTCTTGTTAATAGTCCTACAGTTTGTAGGGCAAATGGATAAAAGGTTAGATGCAGCTCGTCTCATGGAATATTTTCTCTCCCTTGCTAAAGTGTAGTATGACACGGGCGAATTATCTGTGATGGATTCTGGAATGTAAAATAAAAATGACTAAGATGGAAAATGT
The DNA here is from genome assembly GCF_017654675.1 of Xenopus laevis. Lineage (NCBI taxonomy): Eukaryota > Metazoa > Chordata > Amphibia > Anura > Pipidae > Xenopus > Xenopus laevis. Next base: position 14,531,253 of record NC_054388.1, on the reverse strand, counting down.
AGTATTTAAAGAAACACTGCCATCATGTACATTTCAATGAACCTTGCTCTTCTTGACTTTCTTCTATAACTTCTATAGTCCTCCTGTAACCCTTAACAATAGTGGTTTCCAAATGGGGGAGGACTTCGAGGTGACAATGCATTGGATGGAGGTTCCCAGCTCAAAAGGTGAATGCATATTTGTAGCATCTGATATTCCTAGTAGGCATGATAAGTACAACTATGGTAACATCAAGGTAAATGCTGGAGTTTGAAGCCAACCACCTTAGAAGAAGCTATCAAGGCTTATCGCTTAGCAGCCAGGGGATAAAGCATGATAGCATTAGAAATATGGCTGAGTATGGCCAGTAACATGGATAGCACTAGTAGTAGTAGCAGAAATCTACATAGCTCTGTTCTGACCTTACTCAGCTTGATTCATGTAAAATAAAACATTGCAGGAGTCTGAAGATAATGCGCTGCTCTTGATAGCAATTACAGCCTTTGTTTTGCCAAAGAGACTGCAGAAAGCAGCATTGTGTCTCTTCTTCATGTTCGTGACAACATAAATTCTCTAGCGTCAGCGCCACATTGCCAGAATAGGGGTTGGGATGTACAAAAAACAATAAATAATACTGATGATTCAATTTCACCTTCTCCGCACAAATTGTAATTGTTTTTATTCCTCCGATATTACTTATTTCTAGGCTCTAGGGACTGCACTGTCTAGTAATGCTGAGCCAACCCAATGTAGCTTTTATAATTATGCTTTAATTGCGAAACAGAATGGGAAATTTCGACCATGGGTTTAAAAAATATGGCGATATGTAATTTTATGTTAATTGCCCATAATTCTGCATTTGCCATTAATCTTTATTTCTTATCCATCATGCATTCTCCATGCCTGTCCCATAATTCTTGCAGTTCTTGCCCATCATGCATTTGCCATAAATATGCATTTCTTACCCATCATGTTGTCCCATTATTCTGCTTTCTTCTCCATCATGTATTTGCTTTAATTCTTTAATTCTGCATTTTCTTCCCATCATATGTTCTCCTGAGCCTGTCCCATAAGACATATGGGACTCCTCCATGTCTGACATGCATTTGTCATGTCTGTTTCCCATAATTATTTTCTATTAATACATTATACATTACATCACATCTATCATAATGCTTTCATGTTACCCCTCATGCATTCTTTATGTGTGTTTGCCATCATTTTGCATTCTATTGCCCATCATTCATACTCCATGGTTATTAGCATTTTGGCACATGATGGGACCATTCATTGCTAAAAAAAACTGCTTGCGCTGACAACCCATTTTGCTCTGTGATTCACCCTAAATGTTATTCTCCATTCTCGTTGCAAGGTGATATTTCTTCCATCTGAACATGAGATGTTGCTTTTGTACAATGTTATCAATCTAGTTCCAGCTGACTGAGCAGGGAAAATCAATTGGAATTGTGCAGCGCTAATAATTACTGTTACACATACACACATGTAAGTGATGGCCCATCAGCGGCAGCGGAGATGGGATCCTCTTTCCCCACCACTTGTTTTATGAGATGCTCGCTGAATTCCAAAAGCAGATCTGATTGTTGATGGGTTTTAAATGGGGAAAGATATAAATGTATATTCATTATGAATGAAGGTTTAATGATCTTAGAAGAATGGCACTGTGATGTCTTAAAAAGTAAGAAAGAAAAACCCATTGGCGTGAATCATTATTTACCTGGAAGGAGCACATGGAAGAATATGGATTTCCCTGTACATTGGCTTCCCTGGTGGCACTGTCATTAACCCTTTCTATAAACCTATTTCTAAATGATAAAAAAAAAACTAATATATTTAATCTCTCAGATAAAATGGTTACAGAATTCTCTATGTTCTGTAAAAAAAAAAAGGACTTTCTATAAAAAGGGTAATGGAATGGATCTCACCAGGAGACTACAGGATCAATCCATTTATATAATATCAGATAAAGTATCTCCTGTTCATTTCTTTATGCCAAACTAATACAGATGAAACCATTGGGATTTTACATTTTATAGCACTGTGTCCAGACACCATTTTTTTAGTGCTAACTCCTGCCTCTAGATGGTGCTAGAGTGCAATGTTTTCAGTACATTGCTTCAGATGGACTAAGGCCATTGCTCTCTAGCACCATCTAGAGGCAGGAGTTAGCACTAAAAAATGGTGTCTGGACACAGTGCTATAAAATGTGAAATCCCAAGTCTCCTGGTGAGATCCATTACCCTTTTTCTACAAAGTCCATTTTTTTTTTTACAGAACATGGAGAATTCTTTAACCATTTTCTCTAAGAGAAATTAAATATATTATCATGATTTCTTTTTTTAATTCATAAATGGGCTTATAGAAAGTGTTAATGACATAATAACAGGGAAAGCTAATGTACAGGGAAATCCATATTCTTCCATGTGCTCCTTCCAGGTAAATAATCATTCACGGCAATGGGGTTTTCTTTCTTGCTTTTTAATCCATTACAGTTCCATTGCGCTCCGCTCATTAAACCTTCGTTCCTAATGCATATATTTTTTTTCTTTCCCCATTTAAAACCCAGTCCGTTAGGCAGAAAGCTCTTAATTATAGGAAGGATATTACCCATAGACTCCATTTTATCCAAATAATCCATATTTTTTAAAATATTTCCTTTTTCTGTGTAATAATAAAACAGTAGCTTGTACTTGATCCCAACTAAGATATAATTAATCCTTATTGGAAGCGAAATCAGCCTATTAGATGTTTTTAACGTTTAAAAGATTTTCTAGTAGAATGAAGGTATGAAGATCCAAATTACAAAAAGTCTGTTATCCTGAAATCCCTTGGTCCAAAACATTCTGAATAATGGGTCCCATACCTGTACACCTTTAATGGATTGGCCCCATAGTCTCATGGTAACACTTTGAGCATCATTAAGTCAATGTTTAGGAAAATCTACATTCTTGCGCATTCACTTTCCAGAAAAATAATCATTCATGGCTATGGGCGTTGCTTTCTTGTTTTTTACTCCATAACAGCAAAAAAATTATCAGACAGAAGGATCGTCATTGTATTCTCACACACACACACACACTTTCATTTCACACCCCTTCCAGTTGAAGAAGAGCTGTTTCATTAGCATATTAATGGGAAATAACACATTATAATCGCTGTAAAAACCCCCCACTTTCTTACAACAGGTGAAAAAGCCCCAAGTAAAACACTCGGCAAACTGAAAGTGACTGTTATTGCAACAGAAGTGATTTTTATAACAATTTTATCTGTACAACAGCTTATTGGCAGCTTCAAGTAGTTCATAAAACTAATTTCAATATTTTCTTGTATTTTACACTTTGTAGCTTGAGAAATCGCAGTATGATAATATTTTAAGTGACATTTTCTTAAAAAGTTGTTTAACTGACGAAAAAACATCATGAAATTGAACTTGTTGCATAGTTACATGAAAAATGTTCTTTTGTCTATAAAGTTTAACTTCTCAAGTGGAAGTTCCGTTTCTCAATTCTAAAGGGGAAGGACCTCTTTTTCTTTGTGTTATCTGAAAAAATATCCCCTGCTATCGATTTCAAAATTGAATATAAAAAAAGAAATCTGTTTGCTCTTTTGAGAAATGGATTTCAGTGCAGAATTCTGCTGGAGCAGCACTATTAACTAATGTGTTTTGGAAAAAACGTTTTCCCATGACAGTATCCCTTTAAGTAAGCTTTTAGTATTTATAGAATGGCCAGTTCTAAGCAACTTTTCAAATGGTCTTCATTACGTATTTTTCATTGTTTTTAAATTATTTGCCTTTTTCTTCTGATACTTTTCAGCTTTCAAATTTGGGGTCACAGACCCCATCTAAGACACAAATGCATCATAAGGCTATAAATGTATTGTTATTGCTTTTTTTTATTACTCCTCTTTATATTTAGTCCCTGTCCAATTCATATTTCAAGCTCTTATTCAAAATAATGCATGGTTGTTAGAGCTACTGAATAAAATAATACAATAACAAAAAAAACCACAAATAATAAAAAATGAAAACCAGTTGCATATTGTCTCAGAATAATACTCTCTACATCAGTGATCCCAACTAGTGGCTCATGAGCAGCATGTTGCTCACCAACCCCTTGGATGTTGCTCCCAGTGGCCTCAAATCAGGTGCTTATTTTTGAATTCCAGGCTTGGAGGCAAGTTTTGGTTGCCTAAAAACCAGATGTACTGTCAAACAGAGCCTCCTGTAAGCTAATAGTCCACATTGGGGCTACCAATAGCCAATCGCAGCTCGTATCTGTCATCCTCAGTAACATTTTTATGCCTGTGTTGCTTCCCAACTCTTTTAACTTCTGTATGCGGCTCAGGGGTAAAAAAAAGTGTGGGTACCCTGCTCTACATCATACTAAAAGTTTACTCAAAGATGAATTACCCCCTTTAAGGACATATGGCATAAACTACACCGCATACTCAATGTGAGGCCTTACCTGTGACCTATAAAGCAAAGGCAAAATTATGTTTTAATTTTTCAAGTGAATACCAGATGGTACTTTATTTGCTTTAGTATCCACTGAGTGACACTGCCTAGAGTTACACAGCTTGTTATCCACAAATACCCCCAAATAATTCTCAATTAAAGGAACAGTAACATCTAAAAATATATGTGTTTGAAAGCAATGGCAATATAATGTAGTGTTGCCCTGCAGTTGTAAATTTAGTGTATTCGTTTAGAATAATAATTTATATAAACAAGCTGTTGTGTGACCATGGGGGCAGCATTCAAGCACAAGATACACAGTAGATAACAGATAAGTACTACTATAGTTTATATAAACAAGCTGCTGTGTGACCATGGGGGCAGCATTCAAGCACAGGATACACAGTAAATAACAGATAAGTACTACTATAGTTTATATAAGCAAGCTGCTGTGTGGCCATGGGGGCAGCATTCAAGCACAGGATACACAGTAGATAACAGATAAGTACTACTATAGTTTATATAAGCAAGCTGCTGTGTGGCCATGGGGGCAGCATTCAAGCACAGGATACACAGTAGATAACAGATAAGTACTACTATAGTTTATATAAGCAAGCTGCTGTGTAGCCATGGGGGCAGCCATTCAAGCACAGGATACACAGTAGATAACAGATAAGTACTACTATAGTTTATATAAGCAAGTTGCTGTGTGGCCATGGGGGCAGCATTCAAGCACAGGATACACAGTAGATAACAGATAAGTACTACTATAGTTTATATAAGCAAGTTGCTGTGTGGCCATGGGGGCAGCATTCAAGCACAGGATACACAGTAGATAACGGAACAATGGGAAGGTAACGAGATTAATTTAGTATCATGAACAAAAATCGAGATTGTCTTACAGTGCCCACCTCCAGGTTATTAATAAACCAATCAAAATTCATAGGGTTAATGACAGACTCCTATAGTAATCTCCTAACATTACTGGTCCAATTAGATTCTCTATACAAGTACAAATATTATTTGCCAGGCCAATATTCCTCCATTTAATCAATAACCTCCTCTTAAATTCATTCAAACAAAGGCCTACATTAAAATGCTTTTTATTCCACTTGAAGTTTTTTTTAATATAGAAATTAGACGTTTTAGAGAGCCGTTACCTTCATGGAAATGGCAAATAGGAGAGATTAAGGGAAATGATGGTTTGCAAAAAAAAAAATTACAAAGGCAGAAAACTGAGGTGAAATGTTAACGCATCTCCTTGGTGCATGATTAGAGCACAATGCAACCAGCGGGCAGAAAAATTCATCCAGACTGTCGAGACGGCAGAGATGGGCTGAATGATGTTATTAATATTAAGCTGAGTGTTTTGCTTTTGTTATGTTTTATTGATATGCTGGGCTTTAAAGAGGAATTTCAAGCAATACAATTAGGAAAAACAATTTGTTGTACTAATAGTAATGGTTTCTATATTAATTTAAATGTTTCAGTTGTCTCTTTTGTTCTCTTCGCTTCCTGTGTTTAACATTAATAGTGGATCCTCCAATCAGAAACTCAAATGGATCACCCTAATGTAAAGCTTTTTTTGGGTTAGCAGCATTTTGCGTCCAGGCTCAGCAATGAAGGGATAAAATAACTTCCTACAACATTGGGCAGTGAAGCAGAGGTCCATCTCTCACCTTGCTTGCTTGTGACTAGTGATATTGGACACAGTAGACAGTGCTAGTCGCCCTCCCATGGGTATAAAATCCACAAGCCTATACATCAGCAGGAAGGGGGTTAACATAAGTGCTGTTAGTAATTATTACATGTTCATTAGTGCCACAATGTTATTTACAGACTGTGTCAGAGCAGACAATTTAAGACTAAAGAGAGAGAACAATTTTCTCTTATTAATTTTTGCATTTGTCACTCGGAACGACACATAACATTATCAGTTTTTTTTTAAGTCCCCGAACCTTAACCCCCCTAAAAAAAATTCAATCAAATTATATGAAAATGCAGCTCATTAAATCACATCGTCTCTCTGTCACACACAATTGCCAGCAATTAACCCAGGAGTGGAACTGGAACCAACAGAAAGATTTATCACTGGGGCTTCATGTAATGTGGAATGTACACCAGCCAACGCATGTGTCTTTTTCAAACTCTTTTAACCATGTAGTAATTCCCAGAGTCTAAAAACCTGTTGATAGGGTTGTGGGTTATACTAAGAGAGCAGTGTCAAATGATCATCACTGACTGTCACCTTTGAATGTTATTATGTGATACCATCTTCCTCTAATGTCTCCATCTTGCCTTATGGTCTCCATCTTTCCCTAAAAATCTCCATCTTACCCTACTATATATTGCCCTCCTATCTATATCTTGCCCTACTGTCTTCTTCTGGTCCTACTATGTCATCATATTCTGTCCATGTAATACTGTTACTTTTACTTACCCTACAGTCTCCATCTTACCCTACAATCTCCATCCTACCCTAGCCTAACCATCTTGTGCTACTGTCTAAATCTAGTTCTTCTGTCTCTATCTTGTCATACTGTGTACATTTGGACCTACTGTCTCCATCTTGTCTTACTGTTACCATTGACGACCTACTATGTTCAACTAGTCCTACTTTCTCCATCTTGTCCTACTGTCACCACTGATGACCTAATATGTTCAACTTGTCCTACTGTGTCCATCTTTTCTCTCTCTAATACTTTCTTCACCTTACCTACTGTCTTCATCTTGCCCTGCTGTCGTCATCATCATCATGGCCCTGCTACTGCTCTGTTAGGCCACCACTTTATGGTTCCCACTACATCACATATTAATATAGGTAAGTTCAGAGAATATATTTTGCTTTCTGAATTATGGAATCTCATCCTCATTGGCCTCCACACTTTATCATTTAAAAAATACTTTAGTGGTGTGCACATTTTTCCCTTTTTAAAAAGTCAGATTTGCTTGCAGTGGTCCCCACCTTGATTATATATGGCCAAGTGTGATTAGCTCTATCATATGTTTAAGTCAGAAGAACTGAAATGCCACAATGCTTGGTGTTTGTTATATGTCCAGCCATGTCTAGCACTTGCAGGCATTCTAGTACAAGTAAATAATGATGTGTCCGGAGCAACAAGGAAAATATACTCTGTTTTATTTATATTTATTCTTTATTTTCCTCTAAATAATAAAAGTATATATGTTTTTAAGACACATCAAAGCTTCTATATTGCTTTATTTGATGACTTATTTTACAGTTCCCCCAGCTGACCAATGAGCCAATTATATTGAGCATCTATAATTGTCTCTTTCAGTTGCAATGTAGCATCGTTTCCTTTGAGTGATCAATACCAACTTTGCTATAATGGAAGCTGTAGAAAATAGATTTGGAAACTCTCTAAACTCATTTTAACTTGAAAAGAACCATCATGAGACCACAAGCTACGATCGTTGAACAGCCCCAGTGATAACCCATCTTTACAGCGACGTTGGATGAGTTGCACGCGCCTCTCCATGTTCCCCTTTATCCACAGCAATACATAACATTCTATAACTTTTCTGGTCTGAAGGGAAATAAAGTAGCAGATTTAATAAAGAGGATTCAAAGAAGACCTTGCAAGACCTAATCCCTTTTGATTTCTTTGGCATAATATCAACAGAAAGGAAGGCACTTTCTGCCGCCTGCTTATGATATTCTTTCTGTGTAAGGCAAAGATAACCAACACCGGCTCTACGTTGCCTCTCTTATTTTTTTTTTTCCCAGTGTAAAGGTGGAAGCAGATTTAAATATATTGAAGTTATAATCTTCTGACATCACTCTCATAAACTCTCCTTAATTAGGACATAATTTTTTTAGTACAAAGTGCTGATTTATTGGCCCTAGAGAATGGAAGAAAGCAATATAGATGAGAAGGTTCTGTGCGCCGATATAATGGGGCAGTACAGTACAGACTGTGAGTACAGTACAGACTGTTGGTGTTCCAAATGCACATTGAATTTCTAAGCAGCTCCTCAACCACTGAAAGGTTTTCTCATTAAAATTGGCAGAAATGTACTTATTATAGAGCTCATTAAAAAGTTTTTATAATACATCTTAATTACTGTACACATATATATGTATAATTTTTGTATCGTATTTTTATGTCACTTTAATGCGATATCTGCTGCTCTGCAGTCAATGGTGTAACTACCAAGGAAGCAGACCCTGCTGCCACAGGGGTGGTCTGGGGTTACAGGGGGCCTGATATGGGTTTGCTTACTCAGTAGTCACCAGCAATTTTGTTCAGGGTGTGACCCGGAATTTTGTTCCTGTCTCAGCTCTCCGAGCCCTGTGTGCGTTTACATTTATTTAGTGTGCATACAGTATCTTTCAATAAGGATGCCAAGCTCCTGTACTGCAGTCAATTGGGGTCAGGGGGGCACATAACCAGTGAAGAGAGAACAATGTCTGTTTGCTATCAATGCTAAAGTGGCTTCAGCTTGTACTACTGTTCCCACTAGCCTTATTACCTCCATCTTGCCCTTGTGTCCATCTTGGTCTACTATTTCCATCCTACCCTAATGCCTCTATCTTGTTCTTTTTTCTTCATTATGCCCTGTTCCCACTTGCCTTGCAGTCTCCATCTTAATCTACTGTTACCATATTGCCAAAATCTTTTATCTTTCTTTGCTGTCTCCATCATGCCCTACTGTTACCCAGGTGCCCTACTTACTCCATCTTGCCCTATTGTCTTCATCTTGCTCTACTGTCTCAATCTTGTCCTACTGTCAAAACCTTGTTATAATGCTTGAATCTTGCCTTAATATTTCCATATTGCTCTATTGTTTCCATCTTGCCCTGTTGTCTTCATCTTGCTCAGCTGTCTCTATCTTGTTTTATTGTGATGATCTTGCTTGTTAAAGTGCCCATTTTTTCCTTATCCATCTTGTTCTACTGTTTCGATCTTACTTTGATGTATCCATCTTGACCCATCATATTTTTGCAGTCTTACCCTAGTTTCTCTATCTTGTTCTGTAGTAATCTATTTGCCTTGCTATATCAGGGTTCTGCTGCGGCAGTAAATTCACCTCCTCAATCCAGCTCTGGGAATCTGCTTGCGTAATAATTAAAATTATCTATGTTTAACTGGGCCTTCATTTGTCTTTTAAATCACACCATACTGATACTCTATGCTAAACATAAAAAGTTGCTTTTCTGAGCCTTTCAGGACCATTCCTGTCTTAAAACTCTCTTGAATATTCTACAGGGGAAGTTATAGATTTAATGGCAGTTTTTAATTAGTAGCTATAAAACAATGCAATCATCAGAAAATATAAATTAGTTTTTGGGATAAAAAGAGTTTTGTTGGGGAATAGAGGAGATTATTTGTCAAATTCTTTGTCTGGGCGTTCACCAGCCTACACCTAACCCTCCCCCAAGTACTCCACATGCCACATTGTGTTGCATTCCTCTTACTTGCAGCAATGTTCCTGGTGGAGAGCAGGGAGAGGGTCTGGGCCGACTCCATATGACCTAATATCTCTTCTCGGTGTGTTGCACAACTGATACCAGAGCAGAGCTCTAATACTGTCATATATAAAATAATCATGCATAATCTGATCAATGAGATCTCATAAATGAGGTATGTTAGCATATCTTCACTGAAGTTATCAAACTTGTTTATTCTAAACATATTGTTTCCCTTAGACAGTACAGTATGAGGGTATAGCTTATTGTGTGCCCAGAACATTCCTTCTCTGTATATTTGTATTTATACATATGGGAAGGAGGTGCCATATTGTTTCCCTTAGACAGTACAGTATGAGGGTATAGCTTATTGTGTGCCCAGAACATTCCTTCTCTGTATATTTGTATTTATACATATGGGAATGAGGTGCCATATTGTTTCCATTAGACAGTATAGTATGAGGGTATAGTTTATTGTGTGCCCAGAACATTCCTTCTCTGTATATTTGTATTTATATATATGAGAAGGAGGTGCCATATTGTTTCCCTTAGACAGTACAGTATGAGGGTATAGCTTATTGTGTGCCCAGAACATTCCTTCTCTGTATATTTGTATTTATACATATGGGAAGGAGGTGCCATATTGTTTCCCTTAGACAGTACAGTATGAGGGTATAGCTTATTGTGTGCCCAGAGCATTCCTTCTTTGTATATTTGTATTTATACATATGGGAAGGAGGTGCCATATTGTTTCCATTAGACAGTACAGTATGAGGGTATAGTTTATTGTGTGTCCAGAACATTCCTTCTCTGTATATTTGTATTTATATATATATATATATGGGAGGAAGGTGCCATATTATTTCCCTTAGACAGTATAGTATGAGGATATAGCTTATTGTGTGCCCAGAACATTCCTTCTCTGTATATTTGTATTTATACATATGGGAAGGAGGTGCCATATTGATTCCCTTAGATAGTACAGTATGAGGGTATAGCTTATTGTGTGCCCAGAACATTCCTTCTCTGTATATTTGTATTTATACATATGAGAAGGACGTGCCATATTGTTTCCCTTAGACAGTACAGTATGAGGGTATAGTTTATTGTGTGCCCAGAACATTCCTTCTCTGTATATTTGTATTTATACATATGGGAAGGAGGTGCCATATTGTTTCCCTTAGACAGTACATTATGACAGTCTAGCTTATTGTTTGCCCAGAACATTCCTTCTACGAATATTTGTATTTATAATTATGGGAGGGAGTTGCCGTATTGGAGCATGAGCTGCAGATTGGGCATCCCACTTGGGCTCTCCTATAAACAAAGACCCCTTTAAATTGTGTTTGTGTGAGTCAAAGAGCAGAATTAGTGCATTTGTATTTTGCCTGCAAACTCGGCGCCACACACTTGGCGACTCCATCAGGATTATGTATCGAGCCACAATTAGAGAGTGAGAGAGAACCTCTCCACAGCACCGTCCGGTCAGAGCAGCTAATTAACCTTCCTCAGGCATGTGTGAATCGGATAATCAGTAATCAGAGAAGATCATGTAACAAAGTGCTGAAATGAAGATGCATTACTCTGGCTGATGGCACAAAGAGAGGCTCTATGAGCAGGTAGGGATTCTCTTGTCATGTAATTTTGTTTGGAAGCTTTAATAGTACAGATGATACTCTTAAAACAGGTGAGAGTGCTCTGGCCCTGCAGTGGTGCGCCCATAGAGCAGGTAGAAAGAGTATGGGAAAGCTTCATAATTAGGGATGAGCACATTTTTTTCACAGCAGAAATGATGCCCATAGACTTAGAAAAAAAAGTTGTGTGTCTTTAATGCTTTTCTGTGAATTTTTGGTGAAACAAAACGGGTCAAATTCTCCAATCCCTACTAATAATATACTATACATTCAAGTCTTAAAGGTATAGTAAACTATGAGGTAGAACAGTAATGTCTATACTAGTATTAAGGGTAATTACACAACAGTGGAAGAGTACACAGTGACTAAAGAGGCATAATTATGTTTTCATCCCTCAAGTTAATGCCTTTGTTATGTAAAACTTTATTTGCTTTAGCAGCTACTGAGTGACACTTGTGTCCTAGAGTTACACAGCTTCTTATCCACAAAAAAACCCAAATCCTTCTCAATGAAAGTTACAGGTACCCTAACACACTACCATTTAGTCTACCAAAGTGCAGAAACTTGCACTTATCAATAGTGATGGGTGAATTTATTCGGCAGGCGCGAATAAATTCACAAAACGCCCGTGAAAGGTCGCCGGCAAAAATTCGCCAGCGTAAAATTAAAATTTCGGTGGCGTCAAAAATGGCCACCGGCGTCAAAAACGTCCGCCGGCATCAACGCCGTTTTGTGAATTTTTAGCCGTTTTCTCAAATTTCGCGGGAAATTCACAAATTTTCCAGGGAAGCGAAACTGCGCAAATTCACCCATCAATACTTATCAACACTGAAACTCATTTGCCAGTTTGCTGCCCAGTTCTCTTTGCATAGTGGCAAAATCCTTCATGGAATCTTTAGTTTTTGCCCAATTAAGTATCATCACCAAAAGCAGAGAAAGTACTTTCAATGTCCACCACAAGGTAATTAATAAACAAGTTAAAAGCAAAGGACAGACCCCTGTGATAGTCCATTAGCAACACTGGTACACATGTTCCATTTACCCCCACTATTTAATTTACACTTCAGACAATTCTCTATCCAAGTACAAATGTTATTGGCCAATATTCCCTCATTTAAGCAGTAACCTTCTTTGCACTACTGTATCAACTGCTTTAGCAAAGTCTAAGTATACATTACCACTGCCCAAGGTCAATGTTTATATTGCTCTGTCTAAATCTAATACTACTCTTCACCTAGTTCAAATGCCACAATTAGCCTTTACTGGGCATATCTTCTATTACTGCCACATTCTTGCCCTACTGTCTTGAGCCAGTTCTACTGTCACCATCTTGCCTTACTGTATCCATTTAGTTCTGATACCATCTCTTTCTACCATGACCATTTGTCCTCCTGGTGTCCTACTATCTCAATTTTTCATACTCTCCACATTTTCATATTCTGTCTTCATCCTGCCCTAGTGCATCTATCTTGATCTACTGTTTCTATCTTGATCTACTATCTTCATCTTGCCCTATTGACTCTAACTTGTCCTACAGTCTCAATCCTGTCTTACTGTCTTCATCTTGTCCTTCTGTTTTCATTTTGTCCTATTGTTTCCATCTTACCCTACTATCTCCATCTTGCCTTACTGTCTTCATCCTACCTCCATCTTGTCCTATTATGTTCATCTTGGCTTACTGCATCCAACTTGCCTTTCTGTCTCTGTCTTACTCTACTGTCTCCATCTTGCCATACTGTCTCCTACTTATCTTACTTGTCTCCATCATTCCGCCACTATCTTGCCCTACCGTGTCCTTGACTTTGTGGCCATAGTATTATTTTTTTAACTGTGTTTATACTTAGGTTACAAATTAAAAAACAATGCCAGACTTTCTCTTTAACTCCCTGTTATGAACAGCTGTTCTATTAGTCTGTTCCGCACACTAAATAAATCTTTATATTTCATTCCCTGACAACCCCAGCTGTGTTGCTGGACAGTGCACTAGCAACAGACTTCTAAATCTGAAAGAAGTCTCCCCCCCCCATTTGTGCTTGCACAGCATTGCAATGTTCAGCCCATGGGGCACTTAATACTTTACAAGTCAGCTCTTTCTTCTTGGCCATCATTCAGGAAGCTGGGAGTTGTAGTTCAGCAGATTGTGGGACCCGGTCACACACATAATACTTATGCTCTACTCTAAAACTGTCTCTGCCATTCCAATAGTGGAAGTTACATGAGTCTGTATGTGTGGCTCATTGCTCATGTGTAAGTGCCCACAGATTACAGATTCCTCTGGGGATTAGCTCAGTAGGGCACTCATCATACAGGGTTTATGTACTACGGCTGTTCCATATAGATAAAGGCGACTTGGAGCAGAAGGTCTCCATATAAAATGTTGTCAGGATTTACCTTGCTAGCTGAGTCAGTGCCAAACAAGATAACTGAGGTTAACAAGGTGTAGAGGAACACATTTTCCAGCAGTGGATGAGGCCAGACAAACTCAGTGTTAAAAGCCATGCAGTTAAAGCCTCATGTCAACACAACATTTTTTGGAATGAGAACTAGACGTTTAACATGACGACTTGTATTAAAGACCTTGACTCCTTAGTTAGACCTATTCACTGTAAATGCTCACAAATATGTGATCCTCTGGGAACAGTCTGGCTGCCCTTTCTCTACTGCTCAATGGGTTTAATTAGGGTGGCACTGGGAGGTTAAATAAATGGGCTCACAGCCCGGCAAAGGGGGTATGAGAATATGTCATCAGGGTTTCTGTTGTTTCCAGGTCAATGATAAAAAAATCAATCCACATTCCCTGGCCCCAAGTATCATTACTAAGTCTCTCTGTGTTACAGACATACCATTTGTGCTAACAGAGCTAGATTAACATGAAATGGGGTCCTAGGCATGGAAGTGCCTTGTGGTCCACATCTCTCACACCTTTTCAGAATTTGTTCCTCTAAACTATTCTCCAATTGGACAAGATACAGAAGTGTTAAAGATGTAACTCATGTCCAGTTGGAAAGAAGTCCTGCACAAACAGCTGATCCCCCCCTCGAGTGCATTGTCAAGTTGAAGTTAAACACTGATGGGGATCAGGTATGACTCACAATTGGGGTTCCAAGTCATCTCAGGTTCAGTTGAGGTCAGGTTCTTCAACTTTCATCTCTGCAAAGTCATGTTGGATCTCAGCTGACTGGGGACATTACATCTGTGCAATTAAGATCATTCCTGATAATCTTCCTGATCATCCTTCTGAGCATCTTCCTGAGCAACTTCCCGTTCATTTTCCCGATCGTCTTCCTGATTGGCTTAGAGTCTTCAAACCTTTTGCTGTTTAGGCGTGGAGCTCATTTATCTCCCTAGGTGTTTTAATAGCACCTCTCAATGTGTTTAGAAGATGAGAAAACAAGCGTTTGCCTTTCAGTTGTGGAAAGGGGTTTCTCCTGTATGAACAGTGAAGTTATGGAATGACATATACAATAGACAAGTTCAATAGTGCTGGATATCTTTATAGCACGTAGAGAAATACACAGCTCACAGAAACAAAAAGGCCCCACTTGTTTGCAGTTAGTGTCCAAATAATCATTTCTCGTATGTTTTCTCTGTTCATTCTTTTAGACCAGGGAGCAATAATCCAACTGGCAATGTGTAACCCAAAAATACAACAGCCAGGAATGAGCTTGTGGTCAAATTAAAAGTGAAAACCCAAAGTATCAGCTAAACCTTTTAGTGTTCCTTGTTGGTCCCTGAAGGCTATAATGGAGTCTCTTACTCTTAATTGTGTGAGTTGTGGTTTAGGCCATTGAAGATTCATTGTGAATGTTATTGACAGGTCACAGATTCATTGATGCAACAATTATTGGGAACAGGAATAAATTGCATGGTATTTAAATTGGAAACCTATATTTCCTTCATAAAATATCTTTATAGGGCACTGGGACAGAGAACGGAGTGGTAGCAATACATAGGTACGTTATATATATAGGAAGACAGAAGTGCTGGAAGGGTTACTGCCTCTCTGCTCTCATTTCCCTACAGAAATAGGGATTGGTAGCACTAGATAGGTGCCTAATATAAAAGGACAGAGACAAGAGGAAAGTGTTGGAAGGGTTACTGTCTGCTCTCTCTCATTTCCCTACAGAAATAGGGATTGGTAGCACTAGATAGGTACCTAATATAAAAGGACAGAGACAAGAGGAAAGTGTTGGAAGGGTTACTGCCTCTCTGCTCTCATTTCCCTACAGAAATAGGGATTGGTAGCACTAGATAGGTACCTAATATAAAAGGACAGAGACAAGAGGAAAGTGTTGGAAGGGTTACTGTCTGCTCTGCTCTCATTTCCCTACAGAAATAGGGATTGGTAACACTAGATAGGTGCCTAATATATAAGGACAGAGACAAGAGGAAAGTGTTGGAAGAGTAACTATCTGCACTGCTCTCATTTCCCTACAGAAATAGGGATTGGTAACACTAGATAGGTGCCTAATATATAAGGACAGAGACAAGAGGAAAGTGTTGGAAGCAGTGCTGGGCCAAGCGGACCAGACGCCCTAGACAGCCCGGCCCACCACCGTGCCCCTCCATAGGTGCGCTGTGCGTGCAGGCCCTGGAGCGCAGTGTGCACACCCATGCGCAGATCACCTGAGGGGAGGGAGGGTGAGAGAGTAATGGAAGGGAGAGAGTGCCGGCGGTGGGGTCAAGGGGAGAGAGTGCCGGGAGGGGAGGAAGAGGAGAGCAGAGAACATGGGGTAGGCAGAGGACAGGTACCTGCCCAGCGCCCCCCTTTGGTTGCGCCCCAGGCAGGTGCCTCTTCTGCCTACCCCTAGTTCTGGCCCTGGTTGGAAGAGTTACTGCCTCTCTGCTCTCATTTCCCTACAGAAATAGGGATTGGTAGCACTAGATAGGTGCCTAATATATAAGGACAGAGACAAAGGAAAGTGTTGGAAGGGTTACTGTCTGCTCTGCTCTCATTTCCCTACAGAAATAGGGATTGGTAACACTAGATAGGTGCCTAATATATAAGGACAGTGACAAGAGGAAAGTGTTGGAAGGGTTACTGTCTGCTCTGCTCTCATTTCTCTACAGAAATAGGGATTGGTAGCACTAGATAGGTACCTAATATATAAGGACAGAGACAAGTGGAAAGTGTTGGAAGGGTTACTGTCTGCTCTGCTCTCATTTCCCTACAGAAATAGGGATTGGTAGCACTAGATAGGTGCCTAATATATAAGGATAGAGACAAGAGGAAGAGTTACTGTCTGCTCTGCTCTCATTTCCCTACAGAAATAGGGATTGGTAGCACTAGATAGGTGCCTAATATATAAGGATAGAGACAAAAGGAAAGTGTTGGAAGGGTTACTGGCTCTCTGCTCACATTTCCCCTGCAGAAAAAGGAAATGCTAAATTGCTAAACAAGTGCAGCACTAGAGGGGGCTTCACTTCTAAAAAAAACCTTTCTTTAAAAAAAACATATTGTGCACGATAGCCTTGGTGCAACACAGGAGAGGCCTTGACAGTAGCTTACAGTTGTATTTTCATAGCGAAACTGACATTCAATGTGCATTGTTCTGTCCCCTAACAGGTTAAGCGCACAGCCATGTTCCGTGTGGCACGTGCCGATTCTGGGTACTGTGGTGAGTTAGTGATGCTTTAGCGGAGCCGTATCTTGTTCTGACAAGCAGCTGAGCAGAGTCATCAATCACATCCTTATTGCAGCCTATCTTTCTCTGCAGACTCCATTTATGGTACAGAGAGCCAAATTACTCAGAGCGGCTTTTCCCATTGCCCCCACCAGTCACCCAGATAAGCGAGCTGCTGATGAACTAAAGTGTTAATTTCGGGCCGGTACCCACCTGACGGGATTATGGGCTCGCTTAGAAATCTCACTGCCACCATGGTCCATTTGATATCAGGGAAGAGATTAGAGAGCTGGTAAAATGGATTTGCTGTGGAACTCAACCCCCTCAAGAAACACCAGCACGTTGGAGACGTGCAGTTTCATGTTACAGACTCACACCACCAACCCCTAGGATTACCAGCTACCCTTTCAAAGAGCAACTCCACTCAAACATTTTATCAAATGGGCATTTTGATTGCAAGCTCTTTGGTGCAGGATGTAACGCTACAACACCTATCTCCCAAGCAAGAGAATATGATAAAGAATACAATAATATATCACTGGCCTATAAAAGTCAGGGTTTTGCATCTTTAGACTCCTGCCACGATTCACTGGTTTTTATTCCCAGCATTTAGCCAAAGGGAAATTCGGACTGACTCACTTTCATTCTCAAGGATCAATTTTTATCCGGTGTGATAAAATGAAAATCAAAGCGAGAAAGTACAGTTAACCCTAATCATTCCACACAGTCGCTTTATGTAGTGGGGAATGGGGGATCTGGATTGATGTGTAATAAGGATAAATTGAAACTGCCTCCTTTAAAAAAGATAAATCTGTTTTGGATGTCTCAGTTGTTTGGGGGAAAAATAACCTGCATTTGTCCAAAGCTCCCCTTTGAATATCAGGTCCCCACTTGGGTATAGATGCTACTGCCATGTTCAGTCTGTCCAGTCTCATGTATTGGGGACCACTGATCACTGCTATAAAGGGGTCCCCTTGCTAAAGAAAGCGGTGACTCTGCTAGCCAGATGGAAAGTTCTAAAGCAATATGGTGGGATGAATATAAAAATCCAGCCAAGTTGCTTGATACCTAGAAGGTGCCCGGCACCACTATGGACAGTGCCAGCCCCAGGAAGCTGCCTATGATATTCGTGGCCGTATTTAGCATATAGGCAGTTGAGGGCCTTGTGCCTAGGGTGGCAGCTTTAAAGGAACAGTAACACCAAAAACTGAAAGTATATTAAAGTGGTTCAAATAAAATGTACTGTTGCTCTACACTGGTAAAAGTTGTGTGTTTCCTTCAGAAAGACTACTATAGTTTATATAACCGTGTAACCATGGGGGCAACCATTCAAGTGGGAAAAGAGGAGAAAAAGCCCAGGTTACATAGCAGATAACATATTAAACACTATTGTATTGGACAGGGCTAATCTGTTATGTGCTATGTAACCTCAGGGCCGGAACTAAGGGTAGGAAGAAGGGGCACCTGTCTAGGGTGCAAAGATGTGGGGGCGCTGGGCCGGTAACTTTTCAAATGTTTTCTGCCTACCCCTAGTCCAGGTCGATCACTCCTCTGCTGCTCTCACCCCTTCTGCTACCCTCCGTTTACTCCCCCTAGCTCTCTACCCTTCCTCCGTCACTCCCCCTTCCCCTCCCCTTCCCCTTCATTAATCTGCCGGTGCCTTCTTATTGCGCATGCGCACTCATGCATGCGCGCAGTCCTGAGCATGGGGCAGGCTTCGTAGCCGACGATGCCTAGGTCGCACTGTCGGCCCGGTACGGTCCTGTGTAACCTGTGCTTTAGCTCCTTTTTTTCCAGCTTGAATGGCTACAAAGCTTATCTATATAAACTATTGCAGTGTTTCTGAAGCAAACACGCAACTTTCACCAGTGCATGGCAGCAGTACACTATATTTTTATTACTTTGCTACACTTTATTTGTGTGTGTTACTGTTCCTTTAAGAGGAGGCCCTTGGATGCCTATATGATGAAAAAAAACTTTCCAATTCCCCAGCTGCCAGATGCTTTCCTATGAAATCCAACAGCAGAGATGGAGGGGAAGGGTGTCCCTCTTGCGGAAGCGATATCACAAGCACATGCGTTGTGTTATGATGTCACATAGCGGGTGTTTACAAGTCTGGCGCCTAGGGCAGCCCCGGCCATGAATATGCTACTTATGATATCCAATGGAAGAGTCACAAAAGTGTCTCAAAGACTAACCCACTGGAGGTGGATTCTGTTCTGAATCTGCTATGAAAGTGCTCCCTCTGCTGGCTGAAACTGCATTAATAAGCAGACATTTGCAGTAAGCACCTCTCTCTACTACTACTATAAATTGGAGTAACCTACTGTTTTTCAAATCCATCGTTAGTAGGCACAACAAGCCTTTAATTCTGAGACCTTTCCTTTCTAAACAGCAACTTATATATTTGCAGTGTTGTTATCTAGCATCCCTAGGTGGGTGGCCTGCTCAAATACTTGCCCATCTTAAGCAATTCGTACGGCATGAAATAAAATAACAAAAACTGATGAAAAATGGCTCTATCTGTTCTCTGGCTCCTTATCAGAGAGACGCGGCCCTTATCTCACTCACAGCTCCCGCTCTCCGGGACTATTTATTAAACCCAATCAAACAGAAGGATAGCACACAGTTCTTTTTGTTCTGGGGCCCCTCAATAACTCATCTTGCCAGAGGACACAGTGTTTTCAGCTTAGTGCCAAACAAAAAGTATTTTTAAAAAATTACAGCTGCTTGTGCCACTATAGAACAGAATAAGCTGTGCCAGGGCCACACTGGGGAAAGTTGTGCTCACTTAACCATTAGGGGGGTGCAATGAGGCTGTGACTACAAAAGTCATTCAGAAAAATACAAGAAGTCTTCTGTACTCATCCCATATATATTAAGGACATTGAGAAATTTTGTGCTTTAAAGGAGAAGGAAAGGCGTTGTGCACTTAGGGGTGCCTAATGTTAGGCACCCCCAAGTGATTGTATAGACTTATACCAGTGAGCACCATGGAACGATCCTCTTCCATATTCCTCCGCGCGGCTGCGCATGGGCAGTAGAACGGAAAGCCAAACTTTAACTAAAAAGTTGGCTATTTTATTAAACCGCGCATGCATTTGCTCTGGGAAATTTGAAGAAAGAAGAAGCCAGAAGAGAATCGCTCCATGGTGCTCACTGGTATAACCCCGGGCCGGTGCAGTTTTCTGCTGATAGGAGCACCGGCCCAGGGTTTCAGGTAAGTCAATACAATCACTTGGGGGTGCCTAACATATGGCACCCCCAAGTGCACAAAGCCTTTCCTTCTCATTTAAGCTACAAAAAAGGCCTCCTGTTTAAACAAAACAGGCATTATATATCCATAGTATATTGCAATATATTTAAGATGACCAACTAAATCAAACTGGGGGTAAACTGGGAATGATTCACATGTGTAGAGTCCCAATATAAAATTCATACTGGATCGTTCATATGATGCACATTAAGACAGAAATTGGGATTTCAGCTGAGGATCACCAAAACTCGGCATAAAAATGGCTATAACCAATGTCGTTACTAGAAGAACCTTTGTAACCATTGGAAAAATACTGCTTTATGGGTAAAAAATTACAATTTGCATTTTAAATTGAATTAGTATTCTTAAATGATCCCTTTCAGTGGCATAACTATTGAGGAAGCAGACCCCGCAGTCGCAAGGGGACCTGGGGAACAGGGGGGCAGACTGTGGGGTTTGCTTCCTCTATAGCTAATAAGAAACCCCCCTTCTCCCCAGCTGCTCTTTAACCGGCAAAGAAGGGGACGCAAGTCGGGACGGGACATTGGCAGATGCAGGGTGTGAGTGGGGCAGAGACAGGATGTGGGTGGGGAGGAGGCAGGGCAGGAAGTGGGTGGAGGCGGGTGGTAAGTGGGCAGGATGATGGGAATAGGCATGTGCCGGGCTCCTCTGAAGATTTTTTTTGCAGGGTGGACCCAGCACACTCTAGTTATGCCACTGATCCCTATTATAAAAATTGTATGCCAGGCACTTCCATAGCAACTGGCTGTGGAGTTAAGCCTCATATTTGTTATTTTAATGCCCAGGTTTGACCACATTGAAATTGATCTGGTAGGACCTAGAATAACTCTACACCAGGAAGAGGGACTTTATAACGGCATCATTGTGTATGTGTGTACAAGGACAAGGACTTAGACCAACCAAAGACATTGCACCAGTATCACAGATATTTGTGTCGACAGTTTCTCCACCTTGTTCATTTTGTTTAGCTGTCCAGTACTTGTCCATTTCCGAGCTTTAAGGCATTAAAGACTGCATCACCATGCTGCCAGCTCAGCAGGGGTAGTTTTGACCAGGAAGAACTAAGAGGTGGCTAGAGAAGGGACCTTGGGTATAAGGCAAAAATACAGTCAAGGGCAAACCATGGTCGGGCTTGAAGTCAACAATCAACATGCTGGATTTCTGCCCCCTCCTCCATTATTATTCCAAATATATTTTAAGAACTGACTTATTATTAATACCAAACCATATTCAGGTTTCCAGTGCTCTATAACAAAAAAAACTACAAACCCCTTTTTTTCACCACCCCCTCTGCTTGAAATTACCCATATCATTGAGCACCAAAAACATCTAGAAGCCTCTCCTGGTTTTTAGCTGTTGTTAGTAAGCAGACTGTTGGGCACACCATCCCAATATCTTTCCAGTCCTTGATCTATGAGTCTCCTGTGCCTTTGGCAAAGCCTAACAAAGTGAGTAAGCAAGCCATAAATTAGCCTCTAGATGGACACAATCACCACTAGCTGTCAACAGGTCCCATACGTCACCATCAGCGGCAGGTCTAAGCAAGGGAAAATGAGACGTTCATCTCCGAATGTCACTCTGCCATTTCCCGAATCACAGATGTCTATTGTTTATTCATTAGTTGGGTAATATCTTATGCATGTGAAATATATATATCACTCGTTATTGCTAATGTGTCTCAGGCCTCCTGGTCTGATGAAAGCTCGCTTTACTGCCGACGCATGGGATAGTGTCATTGGCTGGAGACTGAAATCCATGTAAATCATTATCTTGTTTTATAGAATATATCATGGTTTAGTACTTGCTGTTCCTTTATATGGGGGGGGTTGGCTTATAAGAATCTATTGCCCTCATATAGGGTGTCTGAAAGCCAGTCCTATTCTCCCACTTCACTGCTCAGCCCAAACGAAATTACAGGTACAATTGAGCACTCCAATGATAATCCATTCCATAGATATGGAGTATGAACATGCTACTGACACTGACCCCCTCTCCTATATGAAGTTGGAATGCCTTGGGCATTTTCTTTCTAGTCTATTATGTTTTTCTAATTTTTTTAAATATTTGAAAGACTGCCCCAGGCATAATTTTCACTGAGGGGAAAGCAAAGGCTCTATAAAAGGGCTCTAATTCTGCGGTTTGCAGCAAAGAAAATTGCAAAAACTGGGTGCCCTGCTCTGAACAATGGAAAATAAAAGTCTCTGCACTCAACCCCCTCATCCCGTGAATACATGTCTGGTTGCATTTGGCAGAAGTGTATTAATGAGAGGAAGATGGTAACGTTGCACAAAATTCAGACACACAAGTTAGGAAGCATGTTCTTGTATTTCTGTTGAAGGCCTTGGTTAATTACTCCCTACTGCTCCTCTATGGGGAGCTGTACTTGCGAGCAAATATAATAGTAAAGGGGTAAAACTAAAGGACAATGGAGAGACAAAAAGAAAAGGAAAAATTGAGGCAAAAAAAGGGCATAAAAGAAGAGAAGAGGAAGTGAGAAACAGAACGAGAGAGGAGAAATGAAACAGGGTAAGGGAGTAAAGAAGCAAACAGGGAGAAGATGAGTAATATAAAAGGGGAGAGTAGAGAGAAAATGGGGGAGACTAAAAAAGAAAAGGTGATGAGAGACAGAATGAAAGAGAAGATGGGAAGGCGGGTTTAGGGAGTAAATAGATAAATGGAGGAGAGATGAGAAATATAGAAGGGGAGAGAAGAGAGAGAATGAGAGACAGAAGGAGAGAGAAGATAGGAAGGAGAGGTAAGGAGTAGAGATACAAATGGAGCAGGAGAGGAGAAATATAGAAAGGGAGAGAAGAGGAAGTATGGGGGAATGTAAGGTCAAACAGTTGGGAGAGAACAGAATAGGAATGTAGATGGGATGAGAGACAGAAGGATAGAGAGAGAGAAGATGGGAAGGAGAGGTAAGGAGTAGAGATACAAATGGGGAGAAGAGGAAAAATATAGAAGGGGGAGAAGAGGAATTATGGGGTAGCAGACAGATAGGGAAGACAGGACAGGAGAAAGCTATATAGAGGTTAATATAGAATAGACCAGTGATCCCCAACCAGAAGCTCGTGAGCAACATGTTGCTCTCCAACCCATTGGATGTTGCACTCAGTGACCTCAAAAGCAGGTGATTATTTTTGGATTCCAGTCTTAGAGGCAAGTTTTAGCTGCATAAAAACCAGGTGCACTGCCAAACAGAGCCTCAATGTAGGTTGAAAATCCACATAGGGGCTACCAAATGGCCAATCACAGCACTTATTTGGCACCCCAAGAACATTTTTCATGCTAGTGTTGCTCCCAAACTCCCTTTACTTCTGAATGTTGCTCACGGGTTCAAAAGGTTGGGGATCTCTGGAATAGATGATAAAAGGTTAAAGATGGTAAGAGAAAGGGAAATGGGGGGAGGATTAAAGAGGTTGTGGGCCCTGTGCCTACAGTCTATTGAGCACTAAACCTGACCTTTCCATTATTGGGCTGAGTCCTTTGTGTCAGAATCCCTTTTGGTTCTACTTGTTGGAAAGCTGCAGTGAGTCATCGGCCGATCGATCCAAGTGTCATCAATTGGCCCTAAAAGACAGCCATCTAAGGCCATTGATGTTGCAATTGCAATCTTTCCTGGAAAAGATGTTTCCAAGAAAGATCATTCGTTTCAATACACACGTGTAGAGATGAACCGTCAGATATACAGATAGAAACAATAGAATTCTACCTGTATCTGATGATTCAACACCAACAATGGGTGATGTTTGGGTGTCTTCAAAGGTGCCCAATCAAAATTTTCCGGCCAGACAGATCGACGAGCCTACCAATATCCGAGTCTTCTGCCACCATACACACACCGAATATCGTACGAAAATTTATTTTGTATGATATTTTTGGTGTCTAAGGCTAAATTGATGGTAATAGTTTTATAATCTCTGATAGCCAATGAAGGCAAGCCCAGCAGGGTCAGAGTCGGCATAGTTCTGCTGTGTCCCGGCCCATTCTTCAATCAGACAAACCCGCAGCAGGACAGCAAACTTAATTAGCGTCACTCCGGCCCATTATTAATCGATTCTGTTTGATGCGCAAATGCCTTTGTATCTCCCACCGTCCTGTCTTCCTCAATGAGAATCACAGCACACAAGGCAGTGCTACCTGAGGGTTAGAGCAAGAAACTCGGCACCACAGGCTCATTGCGCTGATTTGTAAAACATCCACTGAATCAAAGGGTTTATTTGGGAACGAAAAGAGGAATACTGGGTGAGATTTATTTAACCAGGAACGAAAGGGGAGGAGGTTCTGCTGCTAAAAATTCTATTTGCTCTAGAAAAGTTGTATTTGAGGGAAAGGAAATTGATTGGTCAGCTGTTTCATAGCAAACATCTTATTGGTTACTATTGGTTATTGCTCCAGGGCAAACCTAGTGCATTTTATTACATATGGGGGTTAGTATGTTATAGAATGGCTAGATTTTGACTGAAGGGTCTGCTCACTCCAGCTGAAATCCCTCTCTGAACCCCTTCCCGCTTACCTGTTTTCTTGAAGTGGGGCCAGGGGTTTGAGGCTCTCCAGGCTTCTGACACAGGGGACCCAACTTTCACCATGAGCCCCCCTTCCATGCCGCAAACCCCTCTCCAGGCTGCCAACCCCAACCGTAACCTCTCAGCAGCAACTCCCCTCCAACACCCCCTCCTGTGTACCTGTTCTCTTGTTGGGGCTGTGATCGGGCCAGGGGCAGGAGGTCATGGAGCAGCGCAAGGTCTCCGGTGTGAGCAGGTCTGTGTCGCTGGCCAGAGCCCACTGGTTTTTTTTCAGATGTTCCTAAAGCCCAGTCCAACCCTTGGAATGGCCAGTTCTAAGCAACTTTTCAATTGGTCTAAATTAATTTTTTTTCTTATAATTAATAATTGTTTGCCTTATTCTTCTAACTCTTTCAAAATGGGGGTCATTGACCCTGTCTATATTGCAAATGCTCTGTAAGGCTTCGAATGTGTTGTTTTTGCGACTTCCCAGTCTCCTTTTCGAACCCATAATTTAGACCCTAGCAACTAGGTTGCTGAAATTTCAAACTGGAGAGCTAATGAATATAAAGCTAAATAACTCAGTCCATAAATAATAACGAATAAAAACGAATTCTTAATTGCCTCAGAATATCGCTCTCTATATCATAACTAAAATAATCCCAACAGTGAACAACCTCTTTATCTTCTGGCGTCCGGCAAACGTAGTTCTTCTATCACGTCTGCCTTGGTTGCTGTAAAAACCCTTTGTTTTTACAGCGCTATATAATAATTCCTATTTCTTTTCCTCATAGTCATAGAGGGTTATTTGCTAAAAACAGGAACAGGAAGTTCCTAGGAGAAAAAGTTTATTTTATGTTTAAATGATTTTGAACCCTTTCTTCCCACTTTGTAGGAGGGACCCCCACTTTTACTGGACTCTTGTGATGGGCGAATAAATTTGGCAGGCGCAAATTCGTGGTGAATTTCTGCTTTTCGCCGCTGGCGTAAATACATTTTGGACATGTGGGGGAAAAGTCTATCGCCATCTTTAATGCCATCGTCAAAATTCACGCGAGCGCCAAAATTCACGCGTTTTTTTGCGAGTTTCGCAGAGAATTCGCACATTTTTTCAGGAAAGCAAACCAGGACAAATTCGCCCATCACTACTGGACTCCCCAATGTATTTCTCTCCTACAAATATCCATTCGATAACCCCAAAAGTGTAAATTCTAAAGGCTTATTTAACTTAAATATCAACAATAAAAACAAAAAAAAGCCTTGTGAGAAGCATTCACAATCTCTTTGTAAAGCGAGTTTTAAAAGCTCCTCAAAAGCCTTTCTTTTATCACATTTATTGTCAGGCTTCTTTTTTTTCTACAGGGCCTTGGAAATTGTGGCACTCGAGCAGAAAAGGGCAGCAGGTTGGACGAAAACGCAGAGCTTTTAGTCGAACATAAAGAATGACATAACAAGCTTGGATAAAGGAAGAGGGGTAAGTTGAAATGCTTAGTAGATATACTGCGATTAGTGCCATTCAGAATCACATGATCATACTCATAACAACACTTGTACTCGGGAGCATTGTAACTCAGAGAATTGAGTCCAGTGTGAAATAAAACTTTTAATGTTATTACCAACTCAACCAGCTGAATTACGTGCTTACATTATGTGCATTATTATTGTGTGTGATAATACTGTGAAAGGGGTTGGGGCTGGGGAAGGATGGGGGTATATCTGTGCCTATATATTATACAGTTACATTATGTGCATATATGATATGGGGGTTACACTGTGACAGTGGTTGGAGGAAAGATGGGGGTATATCTGTGCCTATATATTATACAGTTACATTATGTACATATATGATATGGGGGTTACACTGTGACAGTGGTTGGAGGAAAGATGGGGGTATATCTGTGCCTATATATTATACAGTTACATTATGTGCATATATGATATGGGGGTTACACTGTGACAGTACTTGGGGCTGGTGGAAATATGGGGGTTCTATAGTTCCAATATGTAACCGCTGAACAGGGAGGCAGATCCCATCGTTTTCACCTATAACTGAGCAGTGGAGAGCCACAGTGATGGCATCCTCAGTTTTTACCCAGTGCTGCCAGTTTCCTTGGACTAGAAGCCTCTTTTCTTCATTCTTTCTATAGACAGACAATTTTATTTTCCACCTATTGTTCTCCCAACAGAGGAAGCGTTTATTGGAGTTGTCAGAAGGTGTCTGCATAATACAGTCGCATCGCTCATACAGAAACCTTGACATTTGTGTAAATACATCAGCGGGCCTCATCTCAATAGCAGTAAGCAAGATCCCTGTATTGAATGCAAAAAAAAAAAAACAATAAAGACTTTGCTCTGTTACCCACACAAAACAAAGGGAGTGTTTTTCTTTTGTGTGTTCTTAACGTTAAATGGATTTCCAAACAAAAGCGTTGATTGCCCCTTCTCTAAGAGCAATACAATGAAACTACAATATGTTAAACCACATCAATTCAGAATGGTTAAATCTCCCATCATGCACTGCTAGCTGTGTGTTTGTGTAATTTGCAATATGGCGGAGAGTTTTTATTTTTTTTATTTTTTAAAGGATTGTGATTTCCTTGCAGAAATGCCAAGAATCGGACTCGTGTATCAAGAGCAGGGGGCAGTCTGAACAAAGTAACTTTTTTCCTTTCCAGCTCTTCGATGCAAACTGGTTCCTCAAAGGAATTCTACTGTTAAGGAACTAATTATATGTGTGCATAATTCATGATCTGGTTCCCTTTGGAGTGCGGTGATTTGCATGCCTTGGCTACCAGTGTATTTACACGGCTGGATAGAAGGAGAAGGCAGGGAAGAGGCAGGCGTTTGGGAGCTCATTAATGGATGCCTACACTGGCCACTAAAGGTCCTACATTAGGAAAGCATATTTCAGGAGATTTGGAACACATTGTATTTAATGTTGAGCTCAAAGCAGTGTTTTAGGGTCACAGTAACCTGTGATACGCCTCCTGTACAGAAAAAGGTTGCTAGTGGGCTTCTAATGCAAAACAACAGAACTTTCATGGATCATAAAGTTAACAAAGTAATAGCACAATGGAGGTTTATTTGTTTTTTTTAAATTTTTTTTACAGATGCTGGAATCTGTTAGGAATTGGTGGTCTGTTATGAGCTAGTTGCTTAATAATCGCTTACAGTAACTGAGAGTCAAATATCAGGCCATGGATCTGCAGTGTAACAATGATGTGCGGGCCCCTCTGCAAAGAAATCTTCAAATAGGCCCAACCTACCTGGCCTCCCATCAGTGTACTCAGGCCTGTTTGTACATGCAGGGATCTGCTTCTCCATATTTATGCCATGGTCAAATCTGGGGAGTCAGAATATGGGGGAGCGAGGACAGGGAAAGAACAGGACTTACAGGAGCATGGATTCAGGAAACAGGACCAAGCACCGGAACTGTAGCACTTTAAACCTGAGTCTTAGTCACCTCAATGAGCTGAATGATTTAGCACAGGTTACTGGAGTTGGCAGGCTTAAATAGCCTATTGCCTGCAGTAGGATCAAGGACATGAGTCAGAAAATACAGACAAGAGAAACAATTATTGATATTTTCAACCTGTCCCAAACCACAGAAGCTCAACCCGGAGATACGGTGGCCAGTATATACCAGATCCCAGGTTCTAAACAAGGGAGTTCCTGAATGCTGTGATCACTCCAGCCCTTCAGTATTAATGACTTTGAGATCAGGCTTGGCTTACATTTGGAGTTCCAATTCACAGGCGTTCAGTTGGGTTGATGTCAGGGCTCTGTGCAGTCAGGTCCTTCCCATCTCAGAAAACCCATTCTGGATGGAATTGGCTTTATGCATAGGGGCTTTAATCTGCTGAAATGTGAAAGGTGCTTTCCCCCAAAACACTCCAAATGATGCTTGGCATTGTGCACATTAGGTTTGTTTGTGGAAACTCCCCCTCAGTCCAGTCCAATATTTCTTGCGTTGACATTTTTTCAGACACAAATTGAATTCGCTACAAAGTGTTCCAAAGCAGGACATGGCATTTAATAAGGGTTGACCAGTTACTTCTGGCCCTAAAGTGTAAAAATAATTTCATGTTTGAGTCTAAGAGACTGAAGCCATTGATACATGCTTTAGACAAATATTCCTTTACATCAGCACAAAAGGGGCTCTTACCAGGGTTTCCAGTAATAAATTGTAATTATCATAATTTATTTATGAAAATCTGATTCTGCTGAACTTTACAGAAAATGGAACATATTTATTTTAAAAGAGAGAACACACATTTCTTATCTAACTTGAAAAAGTAGAGATAAGCAAAATGATTTAGTAAGTTTTGAAATTCCTCTAAACCCAACCGATTTTACTGTATCCAGCAGTCTGTCCTGTGTTCCTATTCATCGTTGAACGTTTTTTGAGTTATTTAAAGGTATTTTAGTGTTCTTGTGTCCCTCGTCATTTCAGAAACCATGGACAGATTTTTTTTTTTTTTGAAAATAATCTTTATTCAATTTTCAAGAAACCATGGACAGATTTTAATGAAGGACTAGAGGAGGCTAACCTCCCCAAACCAACCTCAATTAATTGCCTACAACAAACAAGATGGCAATCTTGTAATATATCATTTGAAACTGCATTTATTCTGCCATGGAATTGACTTTGTATTTATCTTATCCTGGGTTCTAAACAATGGAATTGTCCCTGGTTTTAACCTGTCATATTTTCTAGGGTGGAATTGCCATGGTATTTTTCCTGCCATGTGTTCTGGGATATTATACATGGAATTGGCCATGTATTTATCCCATTGGGTGTTCTGGGGTATTATCCATGGAATTGAAACAGTATTTACATGGAATTGACACTGTACTTATCCTGCCCTTTGTTCTGTAGTATTATCCATAGAATTGGTCCTGTATTTAATCCTAGTGTGAGTTCTGGGGTATTATCTATGGATTTGGCACTATATTTATCCTGCCATTTCTTCTGGGGTATTATACATGCAATTAGCCCTGTATTTATACTGCTGTGTATTCTGGGGTATTATCCATTGAATTATCACTGTATTTATCCTGCTGTGTATTCTGGTGTATTACCCATTGAATTGACACTGTATTTATCCTGCTGTGTATTCTGGGGTATTACCCATTGAATTGACACTGTATTTATACTGCTGTGTATTCTGGGGTATTATCCATTAAATTACCACTGTATTTATACTGCGGTGTATTCGGGGGTATTATACATGGAATTGGCACTGTATTTATCCTGCTGTGTGTTCTGGGGTATTATCCATGAATTTGACACTGTATTTATCCTGATGTGTTTTCTTTGGTATTATACATGGAATTGAAACTGTATTTATCCTGCAGTGTATTCTGGGGTATTATACATAGAACAGACCCTGGGATACTATAAAGGTATCTGTATAGAAAATGCCTTTACTTAGCAACTGAAATACAAAAAAACCCTACATGTGAAACAAATAATATAATCGGTATAATATGCTGTGCATTTAATCATTTCAAAGACACTGAGCTTGTAACTCAGCCGGTCCCTTAATCCATTGTTGATCATCAGAACATTTGAACACGTAATGTCACAGTTTGGCCACAAAATTTAACTTGGATTTGCAAGATTCAGCAGCAATAAGTGTAAAAAGGTCCATAAAGCTGGGTTATTTCCTGAACCTACAGATAACCTTTCAGAGTGCATCTGGCGTAGCAAAATTGGGCTGGAATATCTCATTTGAATTCCGTCATCAAAATCCCATTTTCCACAGCTTCTGGTAATTCGAAAACAGGAAGAAATTGTCGGCTTCAGATTGAGATTTCACAGCAACAAAGAAAAGTCCCGCTATGATTTATTTGTCTGAAATTTTTACTTCACCGAGTCAAATATTTGTTTTGAGCAGGTGGCTCACAGATCTTCATAGTGGAAGTAGTCTGCTGTAAAGTCTTCTGAAGATTATAGGGCAAGGGCAGCTTAAAGGAGAAGGAAAGGCTAAAATTAAGTAAACTTTATCTGAAAGGTCTATATAAATACACCAGTAAACCCTCAAAGTAATGCTGCTCTGAGTCCTCTTTCAAAAGAAACACAGCATTTCTGTCCTTCAGTTGTGTACTCATGGGCTTCTGTATCAGACTTCCTGTTTTCATCTTAAACCTCCAGGGCTTGGGCTTGAGCATGCTCAGTTTGCTCCTCTCCCCATCCCTGCTGTAATCTGAGCCCAGAGCTATGACTGAGCAAGGAAACTCAGGCCAAATATGATGTCACACCAAGTGAATAGGGCAGCTGCTATCCTAAACAAACATAGAAGTTCTAGAGCTGCTTGGGACCTGGGGTATTCTGGATAACGGATCTTTACATAATTTGGATCTTCATACCTTAAGTCTACTAGAAAATCATGTAAACATTAAATAAACCCAATAGGCTGGTTTTGCTTCCAATAAGGATTAATTATATCTTAGTTTGGATCAAGTACAAGCTTCTGTTTTATTATTACAGAGAAAAAAAGAATCATTTTTTAAAAATTTGGATTATTTGATTATAATGGAGTCTATGGGAGATAGCCTTTCTGTAATTCGGAGCTTTCTGGATAATGGGTTTCCGGATAACGGATCTCATACCTGCAATATAAATTGTCAAAAAAAATCTGTGAATGCACAAGCTTTACATAGACATCCAACCATGTTTCATACAAGAATTACTCATGTCCACATTAGAAAAGATTAACCAAATAAAGGGAGCAAACTATTATATTTGATAATGGAGATGAGGGGTTGGAGGAGGATGGCCTAAAGTATTGGAACCAAGATGATTTGAATGTAATTGTCAGTCCCATTGCTGCTATAACATTCCATTCTCTTCTGGGAAGGTTCCCAGTACAGTTTGGAACATTGTTGCTGGGAGTTGTTTTTGTAAAAGAGATCGAGTGGTGCTCCAGAATGATAGTAAATAGTTCACCAAGTTGATCATGTGGTCCAGGTGCACCAGCCCCAGACCCCCAGCTTCTGGGAGTGGCAAACCGATGTGTACAGCAAAGAGAAAAAGCTATCCGGCACTATAATGGAGATGAATTTATACTTTTAATTATGATCAATAAAGACTTTTTTATCTTATACTTTTGGCCCTGTGGATTCCACCCTGTGGAGTGCAGGATAGCTTTTTCTCTTTGCTGTACACATCAGTTGTTTTTCAACTACAACAGCATTAGTGAGGTTGGGGATCACAGTTGGGGGTATCAATTTATCCCACAGTGGTCCAGTTGGGTTGAGGTCAGGGCTTTGTGCAGTCAGGTTCTTCCTATTTCAGCAAACCCATTCTGTATGGTACCTGGCTTTTAGCATGGGCCATTATAGTGCTGCAAAAGGAGAGGGCCTTTCCCAAACTGTTCCAAAAAGTAGGACATATGGAATTATCAGATATTCATTGTACTCTGTGGCCTTAAAGGGATACTGTCATGGGTAAAAAAAATTTTTTCAAAATGAATCAGTTAATAGTGTGGCTCCAGCAGAATTCTGCACTGAAATCCATTTTTTATATTCAATTTTGAAATCTGACATGGGGCTAGACATTTTGTCAATTTCCCAGCTGCCCCAAGTCATGTGACTTGTGCTCTGATAAACTTCAATCACTCTTTACTGCTGTACTGCAAGTTGGAGTGATATCACCCCCTCCCTTTTTCCCCCAGCAGCCAAACAAAAGAACAATGGGAAGGTAACCAGATAACAGCTCCCTAACACAAGATAACAGCAGCCTGGTAGATCTAAGAATAACACTCAATAGTAAAAACCCATGTCCCACTGAGACACATTCAGTTACATTGAGAAAGAAAAACAGCAGCCTGCCAGAAAGCATTACTCTCCTGAAGTGCAGGCACAAGTCACATGACCAGGGGCAGCTGGGAAATTGACAAAATGTCTAGCCCCATGTCAGATATAAAAAAATCTGTTTGCTCTTTTGAGAAATGGATTTCAGTGTAGAATTCTGTTGGAGTAGCACTATTAACTGATACGTTTTGAAAAAAACATATTTTCTGATGACAGGATCCCTTTAAAGAGATACTGACACCAGAAATTAAACTCTAATTTACATCTATCATAGTATTGCCTTTGAAAGCAACTTTTAGCTTTGCCATAAAGTATTTGCACAATGCTTTTACAATATCTGTCTGATGCCCCATGTTCCTGTACGAGGGGACTGCTATTTTGTGCTGCAATAGTCCGTTAGCTTTAGAATCTCTTACTGACAGGCTGAGATGGGACAGTCAGGTTGGCAAAACGGTCAGGTTTAGAAACTTCAACTATCAATTACTTAAACAACAAACCTCTTAGCAAAAAACGATCAACATGACCCATAGGTAACTTTTAATGTAAAATGTTTTTTAGTGTCAGTATCACTTTACGATTTCACTGAAACCAGGAGTCCAAACCATGGAAAGTGCCCCAGCCCATTGTTCTTCCTCCATTACACATTCATTCTGCATTCATGCAGGTAGAGTCCTCCTGGCATTTTCCCAACCCCAGCTCTTCCATCAGCCAGGAGGTGAAATGCCATTTATTCCTCCAGAGGACATGTTTCCAATGTTCCAGATCCCAATGATGATGCCTTTACCCACTATAGCTGACACCCTACACTGCCTAGGAATAGTTCTTCTGCTGACATTGATCAGAATGGATTATACGTCACAGTGTTATATTGCTGTTTATTAATGGCTCTGCAGATGCACACATGCCAGGAGACTAAGACATCACCATTTGTTTTCAGAATCAAACAGACTTTTGATTTTTCTCCTCTGCACGGATCTGTTTGGCCAAACTCCAGATCCACCTCACACGTGGGCTTTCCAGAGAATTTAATCATCTGCACTGAAACGGCTGCATTAGATGCACCTGAGAGATTGTTTGCCTTTTAAATAACATTTAACTTACCTTTCCTCAGAACACTAAAGTAACAGTGACCTTTCCCGAGCTTCAATTTGCTGCACTTTAATAGAAACATTATAAATGCCAGGGACGACTGCAGAACAGCGACCGGCTGAGACTCAAACAAATTAAACTTTGATACAGCGCGAGGAGCGAAGACGATTGTTGTGTGTGTCTGTACACATTGTTTCCTGTTATGTTTCCTTTCTATTAAGGGTTTGACATTCAGAAAATATGAGGTGTGTGGCTGCTCCTTCGCCTCCAAATTTAGCCTTGTATATTATTATAATATCTGGTAAAGAATACAAGGTGCAGCTTCCACTCTTCTCTCTCCTTCGGAAGGCCTTGATTTGTTTATATTTGGGGCAGGGGCGTAACTATAGAGGAAGCAGACCCTGCGGCTGCAGGGGGCCCAGGAGGTATAGGGGCCCCATGAGGCCCTAATTCATATACAATTTCAATAAATATTGGAGAAAAAAGTCAACCTCTAAACATTTTGGGGGCCTGAAAAATAATTTGCTGTGGGGCCCAGTAATATCTAGTTACGCCACTGATTTGGGGCAATGATTTGCAAATGGCAAATTTTACTCTATAGCATCCATATAAATCATATCTCATCATACATCCCCCATGTTTCCTCCATTACTTTCATATCCACTGCCTTTTTATGGCTTTTTATGGCACCATGCTACCCAAGGGTGTATTCCATCAGGCCCCGGGGACTGGTTCATATTAACTTTGATTAAATCTTTATGTACCATATCCTGTGCCAGCTACTGACTTTATTAAGACGAGCCATCAGTGCTTCTATTGAGTGGGTCTCTGATTCATCAATTGTATACACCTAATTAAGCACATTGGTTTTTCTTTGTCCTTTATAAACAAAAGGTTTCTTTTCAATCTTTTTACAATTCAAATACTTTGACAATTCTGGATTAGTTTTTACCTGTGAAGCAATCAGTTCCTCATTTTCTTTCTTTGTTTTCCTAATTGCTGTGTGACAACACTTGTAATATTTATATTCTTTAAAAGTAGCTTCTATATGTTGCCTGGTAGGTATTAAACGTACTCCTCTATCTATATATATATATCTATATATATATATATATATATATATATATATATATATATATATATATATATATAGATATATATGTAAAAATAAAATGTAATATTGGTCTGCATTGGTATAACAGGTGTGTTTGCTTCAGGAACACTATTATAGTTTATATAAACAAGCTGCTGTGTAGCCAAGGGGGCAGCCATTCAAAGTTGAGAAAAGGCACAGGATACACCGCAGATAACAGACTCTGTATCATACAATGGGGTTCTCCAGAATGGATCTATTATCTACTGTGTACACTGTGCTTAAATGGCTGCCCCCATGACTACACAGCAACCTTTATATAAACTATAGTAGTGTTTCTGAAGCAAACACACCCGTTTTACCAGTGCAGGACAACATTACATTGTATTAGGGGCTTTGCATGCTATGCACTGAAGTTCTGAGCTTAAAGGAACAGTAACACCAAAAATTTAGAGACTTTGTTGCGCCAGTGTATATTGGTTTTGTACAACAAGCATTACATTGGATAGCATTATGGCCACTGTTCCCCTGGGCTTCTACTACTTGCACATTTGCTATAGGTTCTGGAATCTTATAGATCACTGGATCTACTATAACATGATTTCTATTTTGCACCTCAACAATCTATGACATTCATTTGTTATGTAATATGTTTATAAACTTATGTTCATTAACTGCCATGTTAGTACTTTTGCTCTAGTCTATGTCTGGGTAATTAAATTTCACCCATTATCAAGACTAGCTCAAATGTAATCTTTTCTATTTGCAACAGGTGTTGAGCCTCTTTCTCTTTAGTCACCTAGTGGGCCTATAGCATACTCCTACAATTAATTTGCTTGATGCCTTACTGTCTTACAGTAAACTGTACAGGTCTGGGACTTCTACAGGTCTTTCAGAGGCACACAAAGCTGCAGGTGAGTTATACATGGGATTTATACATGAGTATCAATCATGTATTATAAGGTATAATGTACCCCCTAATGTAAATGATAAGGATATTAGAAGTCACTGAGGGGTTCTGTGACCATATAAAGACACAAGGCTGCAGACTGAGTTATACAGGAAACTCTGAGTATCACTCATGTATTATAAGGGATAATGTACCCCCTACTGTAAATGATAAGGATATTAGAAGTCACGGAGGGGTTCTGTGACCATATAAAGGCACAAGGCTGCAGGCAGACTTATACAGGGAACTCTGAGTATCACTTATGTATTATAAGGGATAATGTACCCCCTACTGTAAATGATAAGGATATTAGAAGTCACTGAGGGGTTGTTCTGTGACCATATAAAGGCACAAGGCTGCAGGCTGAGTTATACAAGGAACTCTGAGTATCACTCATGTATTATAAGGGATAATGTATCCCCTACTGTAAATGATAAGGATATTAGAAGTCACTGAGGTGTTCTGTGACCATATAAAGGTGCAAGGATGCAGACTGAGTTATACAGGGAACTCTGAGTATCACTCATGTGTTATAAGGGATAATGTACCCCCTACTGTAAATTATAAGGATATTAGAAGTCACTGAGGGGTTCTGTGACCATATAAAGGCACAAGGCTGCAGGCTGAGTTATACAGGGAACTCTGAGTATCACTCATGTATTATAAGGGATAATGTACCCCCTACTGTAAATGATAAGGATATTAGAAGTCACTGAGGGGTTCTGTGACCATATAAAGACACAAGGCTGCAGGCTGAGTTATTCAGGGATCTCTGAGTATCACGTATGTATTATAAGGGATAATGTAACCCCTACTGTAAATTATAAGGATATTAGAAGTTACTGAGGGGTTCTGTGGCCATATAAAGGCACAAGGCTGAGTTATACAGGGAACTCTGAGTATCACTCATGTATTATAAGGATAATGTACTCCCGACTGTAAATTATAAGGATATATACATAGTCTGCAACTCCAAGGAGACTTTTATTCTTTTCATATTTTAGAACAGCGTATACATGATTTTTTTTTAATAAAGCACAAGTTAAAATGTTTCATGTGACATCACTAAGCATCAATTAACACCTATTTTATAATGATACAATTTTACGTTTATTCATAGATCTTTTTATAAAGTTGCATTACTAATTACATAATTTGAGCTGCCATATGTTTCATATAAAACCACTATAAATTGTTAATTCAATATAGTGGTATTGAGCGTGTTATTGATTGTACTCAAGTCTGCAATTAGTGTTGTCCATTTTGTTTAATTAGGCATATTTCTGCATTGCCCAGAACCACTAGGCCTCCCACTAGATTTGCCGAGCTTCCTGAACTGGTCATTTTGATTTGTTGTTTATTTTTTCAGTTTATAGACACATGCTAGTTTCTTCTCTATTATTAGGCAATTATTTTAGGTACTTGCAGTGAAATACACGTCAAATGTCCCTTTATAACACTAAGCAGAAAACAACCTATCCAAATAATGTAACTACCCCACTAAGGATGGAACTCAGCTGGATTCCGCGAGACATCTGTCATAAACCGATTGGCTGCAAGCTGACTTGTCTTGGCACTGTTATCAAATGCTATGCAAAAATGTACTGATACATTGTATGCACAACCTATCATAAATAACTAATATGCTCAGTGCAGGGGAATCAGCTCAGAATATCAAATAGGGGCATAGAAAAGTTCGAGAGAAACTTCTTGGAGAGCGAGATATTTATATTTCTTAATAGTATTTAAAGCAAAATAGATTCTATATTTCTGCAGTGGGAAAGATGGGGTATATCTGTGCCTATATATTATACAGTTACATTATGTGCATATATGATATGGGGGTTACACTGTGACAGTGGTTGGAGGAAAGATGGGGGTATATCTGTGCCTATATATTATACAGTTACATTATGTGCATATATGATATGGGGGTTACACTGTGACAGTGGTTGGAGGAAAGATGGGGGTATATCTGTGCCTAATGCCTATATATTATACAGTTACATTATGTGCATATATGATATGGGGGTTACACTGTGACAGTGGTTGGAGGAAAGATGGGGGTATATCTGTGCCTATATATTATACAGTTACATTATGTGCATATATGATATGGGGGTTACACTGTGACAGTGGTTGGAGGAAAGATGGGGGTATATCTGTGCCTATATATTATACAGTTACATTATGTGCATATATGATATGGGGGTTACACTGTGACAGTGGTTGGAGGAAAGATGGGGGGGTATATCTGTGCCTATATATTATAAAGTTACATTATGTGCATATATGATATGGGGGTTACACTGTGACAGTGGTTGGAGGAAAGATGGGGTATATCTGTGCCTATATATTATAAAGTTACATTATGTGCATATATGATATGGGGGTTACACTGTGACAGTGGTTGGAGGAAAGATGGGGGTATATCTGTGCCTATATATTATACAGTTACAGTATGTGCATATATGATATGGGGGTTACACTGTGACAGTGGTTGGAGGAAAGATGGGGGTATATCTGTGCCTATATATTATAAAGTTACATTATGTGCATATATGATATGGGGGTTACACTGTGACAGTGGTTGGAGGAAAGATGGGGGTATATCTGTGCCTATATATTATAAAGTTACATTATGTGCATATATGATATGTGGGGTTACACTGTGACAGTGATTGGGGGAAAGATGGGGGTATATCTGTGCCTATATATTATACAGTTACATTATGTGCATATATGATATGGGGGGTACACTGTGACAGTGGTTGGAGGAAAGATGGGGGTATAGCTGTGCCTATATATTATACAGTTATATTATGTGCATATATGATATTGGGGGTTACACTGTGACAGTGGTTGAGGAAAAGATGGGGGTATATCTCTGCCTGTACATTATACAGTTAGGTTATGTGCTCAGTTCTATAGATTGGGCCATTAGCAGAGGACAGATCATGTTACTGGGAAGGAATAAGATATTATCGCTCGGCTCATCCATCACGGCGCCTCTAGTACCGCACACATCAGTATTAATATCCAAAATGCAAAGTGTTAAAACTGATTCTCCCTTGACATAAAAGAGGGGATATCCAGATGAAAGAGTAATCAATCTTTCATAAATAATATACGGCAAAAGGATAAATTATATATTAAAAGCCGCAGTGAAATGATCGGAGAGGAATGATAATTTATTCTTCTGAATTCTATCAGATTAAATCCTGGGAAAGATCAAACAAAAAGTTATAAAATAGGAATTAAAGGTAATAAAAGCCTCCTTGACACGTAATAGTACTCCTCACTGGAATGTATAATTACGGCATCTGAGGTTGAGGTAAAATTTAAAACATTGTGGGCAGGTCTTCTTTTTACTAAAGCATCTCTCTACTGGGTAAGGGGGGTAAGTCTTGTCCAAGCCTAGGCAAAGAATAACGTTTCTTTGGCCTAGTGACATTTAAATACTAGAGATGTCGCGAACTGTTCGCCGGCGAACTTGTTCGCGCGAACATCGGGTGTTCGCGCTCGCCGGAAGTTCGCGAACGTCGCGCGACGTTCGCCATTTTGGGTTCGCCATTGTTGGCGCTTTTTTTTGCCCTCTCACCCCAGACCAGCAGGTACATGGCAGCCAATCAG
Organism: Xenopus laevis; assembly: GCF_017654675.1. Classification (NCBI taxonomy): domain Eukaryota; kingdom Metazoa; phylum Chordata; class Amphibia; order Anura; family Pipidae; genus Xenopus; species Xenopus laevis. Next base: position 14,491,747 of record NC_054388.1, on the reverse strand, counting down.
GAAGCTCTCCCCTGGACCACTCCCCTTCCCTATAAAAACCGAAGCCCTGCAGCGTTTTTTCACTCTGCCTGTGTGTGCTGAAGAGATAGTGTAGGGAGAGAGCTGCTGCCTGTTAGTGATTTCAGGGACAGTTGAAAGTTTGCTGGCTAGTAATCGTTTTGATACTGCTCTGTTATTGGAGGGACAGAAGTCTGCAGGGGTTTGAGGGACATTTAAGCTTAGGTAGCTTTGCTGGCTAGTAATCTACCTTCTACTGCAGTGCTCTGTATGTAGCTGCAGTGGGCAGCTGTCCTGCTTCTGATCTCATCTGCTGACTGCTGCAATAACAGTAGTCCTTGTAAGGACTGCTTTTATTTATTTTTTTGTTGTTTTACTACTACTACTACTACTACTACTACTACTATAAGAGCCCAGTGCTATTAGTCTAGCAGTGTTGGGGAGTGGGACTGGTGTGCTAATCTGCTGCTCCTAGTAGTTCAGCAGCACCAACTTTAATTTTTTTTTTTTAATATTCATTTTTTTTTATTTTACTTTTTTTTATTTTACTACCGCTGTAGTAGTGTATAAGTTGACCTTTTAGGCATTATTTGCCCTGTAGGCATTATTTGCACACTGTTTTCTTCAACCCGCCATCGAGCTGTGTGACCTTGTTCACATTCTGTCTAAATATCCATAATATTACCGTCTCCAGAAAAAACACCGGAGTCACTTTTTTCAAGCAGCCATAATATATTTTACGTAATCCGTATCCACCGCTGTAGTAGTGTATACGTTGGCCTTGTAGGCATTATTTGCACACTGTTTTCTTCAACCCGCCATCGAGCTGTGTGACCTTGTTCCCATTCTGTCTAAATATCCATAATATTACCGTCTCCAGAAAAAACACCGGAGTCACTTTTTTCAAGCAGCATTCATATATTTTACGTAATCCGTATCCACCGCTGTAGTAGTGTATACGTTGGCCTTGTAGGCATTATTTGCACACTGTTTTCTTCAACCCGCCATCGAGCTGTGTGACCTTGTTCACATTCTGTCTAAATATCCATAATATTACCGTCTCCAGAAAAAACACCGGAGTCACTTTTTTCAAGCAGCATTCATATATTTTACGTAATCCGTATCCACCGCTGTAGTAGTGTATACGTTGGCCTTGTAGGCATTATTTGCACACTGTTTTCTTCAACCCGCCATCGAGCTGTGTGACCTTGTTCCCATTCTGTCTAAATATCCATAATATTACCGTCTCCAGAAAAAACACCGGAGTCACTTTTTTCAAGCAGCATTCATATATTTTACGTAATCCGTATCCACCGCTGTAGTAGTGAATACGTTGGCCTTGTAGGCATTATTTGCACACTGTTTTCTTCAACCCGCCATCGAGCTGTGTGACCTTGTTCCCATTCTGTCTAAATATCCATAATATTACCGTCTCCAGAAAAAACACCGGAGTCACTTTTTTCAAGCAGCATTCATATATTTTACGTAATCCGTATCCACCGCTGTAGTAGTGTATACGTTGGCCTTGTAGGCATTATTTGCACACTGTTTTCTTCAACCCGCCATCGAGCTGTGTGACCTTGTTCACATTCTGTCTAAATATCCATAATATTACCGTCTCCAGAAAAAACACCGGAGTCACTTTTTTCAAGCAGCATTCATATATTTTTACGTAATCCGTATCCACCGCTGTAGTAGTGTATACGTTGGCCTTGTAGGCATTATTTGCACACTGTTTTCTTCAACCCGCCATCGAGCTGTGTGACCTTGTTCCCATTCTGTCTAAATATCCATAATATTACCGTCTCCAGAAAAAACACCGGAGTCACTTTTTTCAAGCAGCATTCATATATTTTACGTAATCCGTATCCACCGCTGTAGTAGTGAATACGTTGGCCTTGTAGGCATTATTTGCACACTGTTTTCTTCAACCCGCCATCGAGCTGTGTGACCTTGTTCACATTCTGTCTAAATATCCATAATATTACCGTCTCCAGAAAAAACACCGGAGTCACTTTTTTCAAGCAGCATTCATATATTTTACGTAATCCGTATCCACCGCTGTAGTAGTGTATACGTTGGCCTTGTAGGCATTATTTGCACACTGTTTTCTTCAACCCGCCATCGAGCTGTGTGACCTTGTTCACATTCTGTCTAAATATCCATAATATTACCGTCTCCAGAAAAAACACCGGAGTCACTTTTTTCAAGCAGCATTCATATATTTTACGTAATCCGTATCCACCGCTGTAGTAGTGTATACGTTGGCCTTGTAGGCATTATTTGCACACTGTTTTCTTCAACCCGCCATCGAGCTGTGTGACCTTGTTCACATTCTGTCTAAATATCCATAATATTACCGTCTCCAGAAAAAACACCGGAGTCACTTTTTTCAAGCAGCATTCATATATTTTACGTAATCCGTATCCACCGCTGTAGTAGTGTATACGTTGGCCTTGTAGGCATTATTTGCACACTGTTTTCTTCAACCCGCCATCGAGCTGTGTGACCTTGTTCACATTCTGTCTAAATATCCATAATATTACCGTCTCCAGAAAAAACACCGGAGTCACTTTTTTCAAGCAGCATTCATATATTTTACGTAATCCGTATCCACCGCTGTAGTAGTGTATACGTTGGCCTTGTAGGCATTATTTGCACACTGTTTTCTTCAACCCGCCATCGAGCTGTGTGACCTTGTTCACATTCTGTCTAAATATCCATAATATTACCGTCTCCAGAAAAAACACCGGAGTCACTTTTTTCAAGCAGCATTCATATATTTTACGTAATCCGTATCCACCGCTGTAGTAGTGTATACGTTGGCCTTGTAGGCATTATTTGCACACTGTTTTCTTCAACCCGCCATCGAGCTGTGTGACCTTGTTCCCATTCTGTCTAAATATCCATAATATTACCGTCTCCAGAAAAAACACCGGAGTCACTTTTTTCAAGCAGCATTCATATATTTTACGTAATCCGTATCCACCGCTGTAGTAGTGTATACGTTGGCCTTGTAGGCATTATTTGCACACTGTTTTCTTCAACCCGCCATCGAGCTGTGTGAGCTTGTTCACATTTTGTCTAAATATTGATAATATTATCGTCTCTAGAAAAACCACTTGAGTTACTTTTTTTCAAGCAGCATTCATATATTTTACGTAATCCGTATCCACCGCTGTAGTAGTGTATACGTTGACTTTGTAGGCATTATTTGCACAGTGTTTTCTTCAACCCGCCATCTAGCTGTGTGTATTATCGTTTCCAGAAAAACCAACTGAGTTTTTGTTGTTGTTGTTGTTTTTTTAAAAATAATGCCAGGCAAAGGCAGGCCGCCACGCAGAGGCCGTGCTAGGGGCCGTGCTGCTATGCAATCCTGTGGCCCTAGCAAATTGCCCAGTTTTAAAAAGCCAATGACCCTGAACTCCCAAAATGCTGAAGAGGTAGTTGACTGGCTTACACAGCACACCCCATCCTCTACCGTTTCTAACTTTACCACAACATCCTCCTCATCCTCCACTGCTATGGCCACCCCACGTAACACTTCCTCCACCACCGGTGCCCCTTCTTCACTGGGGTCAGAGGAGTTATTTTCCAATGAGTTTCTTGAACTGAGTAATGCGCAACCATTATTGCCAGAAGAAGATGAAGGAGATGAGGACCTTACACCAGATTTAATTCTGGCAGAGAACACGATAGAGATGGACATAATGAGTGATGAGGAGGAGGTCCCCGCTGCTGCTTCCTTCTGTGATGTGTCAGAAGAAATTGATGCATCTGAGGAGAATGATGATGAGGAGATTGATGTTTTTGTGGGTGCCTAGTAGAAGAGAGCAAGAGGAGGGTAGTTCAGATGGAGAGACGGAGAGTCAGAGAGGCAGTAGGAGAATAAGACTTAGAAGAAGCAGGGAGGACAGCCCGCAGGGATCAGCAGGGCAACAACATGTATCGGCACCTGTGTTCAGCCGGCCAACGCACCCGCCATTGCCGCCAATACCGCCAACTCCGCCAACTTCTACTGTTACCGCCAGATCGCACACTTCCAAAAAGTCAGCAGTGTGGGATTTTTTTAATGTGTGTGCCTCTGACAAAAGCATTGTAATTTGCAATGAGTGCAGTCAGAAACTGAGCCTTGGTAAGCCCAACAGCCACATAGGTACAACTTCTATGCGAAGGCACATGAGCGGCAAGCACAAAGCACTTTGGGAGCAACACCTCAAAGGCAACAGGCAAACTAAAAGCCACACTCCTTCTGGTCCAGCATCTTACTGCTCTACCTCTGCTCTCCTTGACCCGTCTGAACCACCCTCCACTCCGCCTTCCACCTTGACCACCTGTTCCCATTCCCAGTCATCTGCCACCAGCCAAGTTTCTGTGAAGGCCATGTTTGAGCGTAAGAAGCCAATGTCTGACTGTCACCCCTTGCCCGGCGTCTGACAGCTGGCTTGTCTGCACTCTTAGCCCGCCAGCTTTTACCATACCAGCTGGTGGACTCTGAGGCCTTCCGCAAATTTGTAGCAATTGGGACACCGCAGTGGAAGGTACCCAGCCGCAATTTTTTTTTCTAAAAAGGGAATACCACACCTGTACCAACATGTGCAGAGCCAAGTTACCGCATCTCTGTCACTTAGTGTTGGGCCAAAGGTCCATATGACTACTGACGCATGGTCCTCCAAGCATGGTCAGGGCAGGTATGTCACCTACACTGCCCACTGGGTGAACTTGGTAATGGCTGGGAAGCAGGGAATGGGTAGCTCAACAACAACAGTGGAGTTGGTGTCACCGCCACGGATTGCACGCGGTTCTGCCACCACCTCTACTCCTCCATCGCTCTCTACCTCGTCTTCTTCTTCTTCTTACTCTGCTGCTGGGTCCTCCTTCTCCTCCTCCACACCTGTGCACCCCCAGCTCCCCCTAGGCTATTCGACGTGCCAGGTACGCCGTTGTCACGCTGTCTTGGGGATGACGTGCCTGGAAAGCAAAAAACCATACCGGATCTGTACTCCTGTCATCTCTGCAGTCACAGGCCGATCGGTGGCTGACCCCACACCAACTGCAGATCGGAAAAGTGGTGTGTGACAATGGAAGCAATCTGTTGGCAGCGTTGAGACTAGGCAATTTAACACATGTGCCCTGCATGGCACATGTGTTAAATTTAATAGTCCAACGTTTTGTCTCCAAGTACCCAGGATTCCAGGACGTTCTCACCCAGTCCAGAAAGGTGTCGGCCCATTTCAGACGTTCCTACACAGCCATGGCACGCCTTGCTGACATTCAGCAGCGCTACAACATGCCAGTCAGGCGTTTGATTTCTGACAGCCAGACTCGCTGGAATTCAACGCTCCTTATGTTGGAACGTCTGCTGCAACAACAAAGGGCCGTCAACGAGTACCTTTTTGAACTGGGTGGTAGGACTGGATCTGCACAGCTGGGGATTTTTTTCCCCCGTTACTGGGTGCTTATGCGCGATGCCTGCAGGCTCATGCGACCTTTTGAAGAGGTGACAAATATGGTCAGTCGCACCGAAGGCACCATCAGCGACCTAATACCCTTCGCTTTCTTCCTGGAGCGTGCCGTGCGACGAGTGACAGATGAGGCTGTAGACCAGCGTGACGAGGAGCTGGAAGCGCACGATTTCTGGTCGGAATCACCAGAACGAACCCAGGCACCTGCTGCAACGCAGGGAGAGGTGCCAGAAGTGGAGTCAGAGGAGGAAGGTGGCTTTGTGGAGGAGGAGGAGGAGGACCAACAGGAGCAGGCTTCCCAGGGGCTAGTGGTGACCTTTTGGGGACCCCTGGTCTTGTACGTGGCTGGGGGAGGAGACCGTGGATGATGCAGTCCTTGATAATGAGGAAGCGGAGATGGATAGCTCTGCATCCAACCTTGTGAGAATGGGGTCTTTCATGCTGTCATGCCTGTTGAAGGACCCCCGTATCAAGAGGCTTAAGGAGAAGGACCTGTACTGGGTCGCAACGCTACTAGACCCTCGGTACAAGCATAAAGTGTCAGAAATGTTACCAACATACCACAAGTCCGAAAAGATGCGGCATTTACAAACCAGCCTGCAAAACATGTTGTACAATGCTTTTAAGGGTGATGTCACTTCAGGAACTCATCAACATTCCAGGGGCAGAGGTGCCAGTAATCCTGCCACGAGCACACCTGCAAGGACAAAGCCCTTTGGCCAGTCTGTAACGTCAGACATGCAAATGTTTTTCTGTCCAAGGCAGCGCCACAACCCTTCTGGATCCACCCTCAAAGAACGCCTCGACCGGCAGGTAGCGGACTACCTGGCATTAACTGCAGATATCGACACTCTGAGGAGCGATGAACCCCTGGACTACTGGGTGCGCAGGCTTGATCTGTGGCCAGAGCTGTCACAATTTGCCATGAACCTCTTGTCTTGCCCAGCCTCAAGTGTGCTCTCAGAAAGGACCTTCAGTGCAGCAGGAGGGATTGCGAGAAGAGAACTCGCCTAGGTCACAAAAGTGTCGATTACCTGACCTTTATTAAAATGAATGAGGGGTGGATCTCGGAGGGTTACTGCACGCCGGAAGACTTGTTCTGACTTCTATGCAGCTGTCCTTCTCTTCAAGCCTCATGACTCCACACACAGCTGTCCTTTAGCGTCCTCCTCCTCCCTCCGCCACCGTTACAAACTAGGGTGCAAACCCTACTGGTTTAATTTTTTCTGGCCTCTGTGCTTCAGTGGCTGCAACCAAAAAAACTGGGCAAACAATGTCTACAAGGTCAACGTATGGCAAAAAATGACTATTTTCAGCATTTATATGGCATATTTTTTCTGGCAACTGTGCTTCAGTGGCTGCATCCAAAAAATGCATATTTTCTGCATTTATATGGCATAATTTTTCTGGCCTCTGTGCTTCAGTGGCTGCAACCAAAAAAATGCATATTTTCTGCATTTATATGGCATAATTTTTCTGGCCTCTGTGCTTCAGTGGCTGCAACCAAAAAAATTTATATTTTCAGCATTTATATGGCATAATTTTTCTGGCAACTGTGCTTCAGTGGCTGCGACCAAAAAAATGACTATTTTCAGCATTTATATGGCATATTTTTTCTGGCCTCTGTGCTTCAGTGGCTGCGGCCAAAAAAACTGGGCAAACAATGCCTACAAGGTCAACGACGTTGACCTTGTAGGCATTGTTTGCCCAGTTTTTTTGGCCGCAGCCACTGAAGCACAGAGGCCAGAAAAAATATGCCATATAAATGCTGAAAATAGTCATTTTTTGCCATACGTTGACTCAACGTATATGGCAAAAAATGACTATTTTCAGCATTTATATGGCATATTTTTTCTGGCAACTGTGCTTCAGTGGCTGCGACCAAAAAAATGCATATTTTCTGCATTTATATGGCATAATTTTTCTGGCCTCTGTGCTTCAGTGGCTGCAACCAAAAAAATTTATATTTTCAGCATTTATATGGCATAATTTTTCTGTCAACTGTGCTTCAGTGGCTGCGACCAAAAAAATGCATGTTTTCTGCATTTATATGGCATAATTTTTCTGGCCTCTGTGCTTCAGTGGCTGCAACCAAAAAAGTTTATATTTTCAGCATTTATATGGCATAATTTTTCTGTCAACTGTGCTTCAGTGGCTGCGACCAAAAAAATGCATATTTTCTGCATTTATATGGCGTAATTTTTCTGGCCTCTGTGCTTCAGTGGCTGCAACCAAAAAAATTTATATTTTCAGCATTTATATGGCATAATTTTTCTGGCAACTGTGCTTCAGTGGCTGCGTCCAAAAAAACTGGGCAAACAATGTCTACAAGGTCAACGTATGGCGAAAAATGACTATTTTCAGCATTTATATGGCATATTTTTTCTGGCAACTGTGCTTCAGTGGCTGCGTCCAAAAAAACTGGGCAAACAATGCCTACAAGGTCAACGTATGGCAGTTGTTTAAAGAGAACAGTAGATTACTAGCCAGCAAAGCTACCTAAGCTAAAATGTCCCTCAAATCCCTGCAGACTTCTGTCCCTCCAATACAGAGCAGTATCAAGCAGATTACTAGCCAGCAAACTTACTATCATCTGTCCCTGAAATCACTAACAGCTCTCCCCCTACACTATCTCTTCCAAGCACACACAGGCAGATTTTTCAGATACATTTTTGCCCTTGATCCCCCTCTGGCATGCCACTGTCCAGGTCGTTGCACCCTTTAAACAACTTTAAAATCATTTTTCTGGCCAGAAATGTCTTTTCTAGATGTTAAAGTTCGCCTTCCCATTGAAGTCTATGGGGTTCGCGAACCGTTCGCGAACCGCTCGCGTTTTTGCGCAAGTTCGCGAATATGTTCGCGAACTTTTTTTCCGACGTTCGCTACATCCCTATTAAATACACATCTTTATTTATCTTGTACTTGTGCTACAGTGTTGTTTTACATTGTGTAACATACAGTGCTTCTTTTGTAACACCCTAAACATTTGCAATCAGTGGTTTCCTAAATGCGTATTTTGACATAGCTTTAAGCTCTTCTTGCTGAATTGTGCTTAATACCTAATAATAGTGCTTAATACCTATGCTGCCGTAGTTTTATGTTATCTCTCTGTACAGAACATGAGCAAACTTAGGGGGCTGTTCCTGCTGAATTGTGCTTAGTACAGGGGAATACCTATGCTGCCATAGTTTTATGGTATCTCTCAGTACAGACTATGAGTATACTAAGGGGCTTTTTTCCTGCTGTATTGTGCTTAGTATAGGGGAATACCTATGCTGCCATAGTTTTATGGGATCTCTCTGTATAGACTATGAGCAAACTTAGGGGACTGTTCCTGCTTAATTGTGCTTAGTACAGAGTAATACCTATGCTGCCATAGTTTTATGGTATCTCTCTGTACAGGCAATGAGCAAACTTAGGGGACTGTTCCTGCTTAATTGTGCTTAGTACAGAGTAATACCTATGCTGCCATAGTTTTATGGTGTCTCTCTGTACAGACTATGAGTAAACTAAGGGGCTGTTCCTGCTGTATTGTGCTAAGTACAGGGGAATACCTATGCTGCCATAGTTTTATGGTATCTCTCTGTACAGGCTATGAGCAAACTTAAGGGGACTGTTCCTGCTGAATTGTGCTTAGTAGAGGGAATACCTTTGCTGACATAGTTTTATGGTATCTCTCTGTACAGGCTATGAGCAAATTTAGGGGGCTGTTCCTGCTGAATTGTGCTTAGTACAGGGGAATACTTATGCTGCTATAGTTTTGTGGTAACTTTCTGTACAGGCTTTGACCATGTAGGCATTGTTTTTGCCGCCCTGATGGCTTAGGGGGTGTGGTTGCATTCTGTATAGATTCTTATGATTCTTATTCCTACCATTCCTGGAGTTTATCCAGGATATTAGACACATTGCAGCTTTTCCACTGCTCTTCAAACTTTACAATCAATTCTTCTCTTAAGAAAGTAGTACCCAGAACCCTGACAGCTCACGGACCCTCATCCCTCTCAGCTCAAAACAGATTGGTGGGGTTTTTGGACATCACATCAATCTCTTACATTTTCAGTTTTGTGTTTGTGCACGGACCGGACACTGAAATATTTATCCAACAGAAAAATAAATCCTATTAAATGTTTGATAACACCATTTATTTATTTATTTGGTGAACGTGCTTGGCTTGTTGTTAAAAGGTGCAAAGACTTAAAACATTTGCTCCATGAAATTCTAAATAAACCCAATAGGTTGGTTTCACTTTCAATAGCAATTAATTATATCTTAGTTGGGATCAAGTACAGTTTACCGTTTTATTATTATTATTACAGAGAAAAAGGAAATCATTTTTAAAAAGTTTGATTATAATGGAGTCTATAGAAGACGGCCTTTTTGTAATTAGGAGCTTTCTGGATAATGGGTTTCCGGATAAAGAATCCCATACCTGTACTACCAGGAACGGGGGGGGGGGCGGGCGTTATGCAGCCAAGAACACTAGGAGATCAATAAACTACAAGTCCCTGCATGCAGCAATTGTCCTAATACCAGTATTAAATATCTATGCATATCACTAGCTTTGTTACACACAAACTGTATTGTCAATTTCATAGTCTATCACTTACTGCAGAGGGTGTTACTGCGCATTCACAATGCTCTCCCTAACTATTCCACTAATAACAGAGAGACACAAATAAAACAATTAGTTTAGGGTGTATATTAATATAATATAATATCAGGGAACTGCTCCAAACCTACATACTCTTATAGGGCCCCTCCTGTCCTGCTATACTGATAAAAGTTTGGGACATATTATGCACAATGCTTGGGCCAAAAATTTATATTTTTATAAATAATACAAATTATTTTATTAAAATGGAGTCTAAGGGAGATGGCCTTCCTGTAATTCTGAGTTTTCTGCATAATGGATCCTATATAGTGTTGAACAATAAACACCTAATTGAGCAGTTAATCCTGCAGTCTGGATCGTTCCTTGAAAACTTTATTTTGTGGATCCTATACCTGTATGTATCTTTAAAAACTTTGTCTGTCCAGTAGGAGCTCAGCCCACAAGCAAGATGGAGAAAGCAGCAAACAGCTAAGATCACCCCTCCACGAGTGTATTATGGCTAGATTCAATCAAACAGATTCCCATTCATGCTATCACCATTACTTTAAGCCGTGAAGGTAAATAAATGCTACAATGCAGCTTGAATGGCTCTGGGAATGATATTAATCGGAACACTGGGATTTGTGGCTCCTATCACAGTCAGTTTTCCAAACAATGTGAAACATTTAGAACATCAGACAGAATCTCATCCCATTCTACAAGTCTCAAATTAATATCAGATTAATATAGACCCAGTGTAGAACTGCTGCTTCCTCTGAAATATTTAATGAGAAGGTTCTCCTATAATATGACTGCTGCTTATACTGGCATTTATTTCGTATTCATCATTATACAATGGGAGAACAATGTACAATACATATTATGTCTTGGGACAAATACAGACATAATAAATGTTATATTAAACACTGGCACAATGTGACTTCTACAATTCATCTTGTAATGTAATGTTGTTCAGCTGCACTTCCAGCATCCCCTGAAAGCCTTATGCACATTGAATAAAGCAGCATCTTTAGTAGCAACACCTATAGCCTCTGGGAAGCAGGGCCGGACTGGGGGGTCCAGGCCCACCGGGGCTGCAGTATCAGGTATCCGCACCCCACCACCCATGACCCCTCATCTGTTTTGTTTCCCAGTGTCCCACCGGCCCAGTCTGACCCTGCTGGGAAAGGACTGTGGCTATGACATAGCAGGTATATTAGGAAGAGATGGTGCCTATAGTAACAGTGGGATAACAGTCTCTGGGAATGGAGTGTGACTGTGGGATAGCAGGTATAGTAGGGAGAGATGGTGCCTATAGTAACAGTGGATAATAGTCTCTGGGAAGGGAGTGTGACTGTGGGATAGCAGGTATAGTAGGGAGAGATGGTGCCTATAGTAACAGTGGGATAATAGTCTCTGGGAAGAGACTGTGGCTGTGGAATAGCAGGTATAGTAGGGAGAGATGGTATCTATAGTAACAGTGGATAATAGTCTCTGGGAAGGGAGTGTGACTGTGGGATAGCAGGTATAGTAGGGAGAGATGGTGTCTATAGTAGCAGTGGGATAATAGTCTCTAGGAAGGGAGTGTGGCTATGGGATAGCAGGTATAGTAGGGAGAGATTGTGCCTATAGTAACAGTGGGATAATAGTCTCTGGGAAGGGAGTTTGACTGTGGGATAGCAGGTATAGTAGGGAGAGATGGTGCCTATAGTAACAGTGGGATAATAGTCTCTGGGAAGGGACTGTGACTGTGGGATAGCAGGTATAGTAGGGAGAGATGGTGCCTATAGTAACAGTGGGATAATAGTCTCTGGGAAGGGAGTGTGACTGTGGGATAGCAGGTATAGTAGGGAGAGATGGTGCCTATAGTAACAGTGGGATAATAGTCTCTGGGAAGGGAGTGTGACTGTGGGATAGCAGGTATAGTAGGGAGAGATTGTGCCTATAGTAACAGTGGGATAATAGTCTCTGGGAAGGGAGTTTGACTGTGGGATAGCAGGTATAGTAGGGAGAGATGGTGCCTATAGTAACAGTGGGATAATAGTCTCTGGGAAGGGACTGTGACTGTGGGATAGCAGGTATAGTAGGGAGAGATGGTGCCTATAGTAACAGTGGGATAATAGTCTCTGGGAAGGGAGTGTGACTGTGGGATAGCAGGTATAGTAGGGAGAGATGGTGCCTATAGTAACAGTGGGATAATAGTCTCTGGGAAGGGAGTGTGACTGTGGGATAGCAGGTATAGTAGGGAGAGATGGTGCCTATAGTAACAGTGGGATAATAGTCTCTGGGAAGGGAGTGTGACTGTGGGATAACAGGTATAGTAGGTAGAGATGGTGGCTATAGTAGTAGTTGGGACAGTAGCCTCTGATGAGGACATACTATGTAGCCCTTTATTAAAGAACCATGGGCATCTATACTAAATGTTCAGGGGTAGCATATGAACAGGTCACATGCTTATGCCAGCATTACAATGTTTGCTTTTCAGTGAGACTACACACATTTACCAGTCACTAAGCTACTGCCACGTGTAATGTATGAAAGCATATTTTATGTGTAACATTGTGCAGCAGAAACTCATTATCTTTGAATTCTCTCACCCCTGTCCTTGCCATCCTCCTTGTAACCTAATTTTAGTGCCATTACATTCTGGAAACAGAGCTCAAACAAATCTCATTGACATACAGAGAAATAGGTATGGGGTAGGATGGATTATATCTGCTGACATGGCGCTTCCTACATCGCTCACAAAGAGACTGAGAATATCTATAGATGCGTACAGACAATGCACAAGAGAGGTGTCTAAGAAATATATTGGCCTTGTCATATACCCCTCCTCTTACTCTTTCCTTTTAATAAGGGAGAAATATTGTTATTTAAAGAAAATATTTATTTTATATGGAATGAGGAACAGCAGAGGAAATCTGTTCCTTCCTACTCAGCACGTCAGGGAGTCAGTAAATGGGAGCAGACAAGGGGCTGTGGAGGAGAGTTGGATTTTAAATAATGGTTCAGACAGTGTCAGGTTCAGGGAAGATTTAGGAGAACAGAAGCAGAACACTCTGTTGGACAATATGTGACAATTAGGCTTGGTGCAGGGGCATCAGTCAAAGGGATCCAGTCGGTGTTACATTCTGCTTCTAAAGAGAAGATAATGATAATCTCACTCGGATAATTTTATGGCAGGAATGTCATTATTGCAGAGAGTGCTTGATCACACACGTTGCCGGGGCTTCAAGTTCTCTTTAAAGTGATGGGAAATCCAATCAGAATACCACTTGGTAATAATAACTCAGAGATGTGCAGTGAATTGCTGAGGTAGGGGAACAAAGCTGCCATGTTGCTTGTCAGGCTGTGCAGCTGCAATGAGATTTACCTTCAGTAGAGGGTCGAACTGGGACCCAGGGAAAAAGCTGGTGGGACCTGGTCCATGTTGACCCTGCCGACCCAGACCTGCTACCTGCCTGATACTTGCCTGCCTCCTGACCTCCCACCCAGTCGTGGCATCAAGGAGAGAAAGGGGTGGTTTCAGCTGGGGCCCCGGGGGTTTGTGGGGGCCCCTCAATGGTGGAACTGCCTGGGTATGGCCTGCATCCCGGGCCCGCCGGTGGTTCAAGCGATTGCAAATCCGCCGCAATCTCCTCTTCCGGAGGGGGTTCAGTTACTGGGGCCCCTGATGCAGAAGTCCAGTGGGCCCTGGACCCCTGAGTCTGACACTGGGAAAGTCCTTAATTTCAGATGATAGACAGCAGCAATCGCAGATGTCTTTTCTTAAAAGGCCTTTATTAAGACATGGGCTATGACCCTGATTATCTGGGTCATAGCCCATGTCTTAAGAAAGGCGTTTTAAGAAAAGACATCTGCGATTGCTGCTGTCTATCATCTGAAATTTTGGAAATTAGTTGGAGGTGGAATCTGTGGGACTTGCACCAGACAAAAAAGCAATCAGTAGGTACGAGTGCTGACTAAATCCTTGCTGAACTGGGAAAGTCCTTCACAGCTGCTGCTACAGTGCAAAAATTAAGAAGCTAGATCTATCAATAATAAATAGATAAAAAATATTTCTACAATCCGAAATAAGAGAAATGAATTTGGGTTGGCCACAGAACATTTTAACGATGAGTAAAATAAAACTCTTACCTCAGGCACTATTTTAACCAAAAATTCTGCCCATCTAGTGCAAACGGTGCAGTTTTTTTGTCTAACTGCTAGAGGGAGGCCTTGCACTATGATGGTGTGTTCCCTGCCTGTATCCCACTGATATCCCACTGATACCAATTCAAATAATGTTTGGATGAGTAAAACTCACAGGCGGGGGGGGCAACGTTTTCTACTAAAACTATTAAAACAGATGCGTATTTGCCCTTTAAGCTTGCCTTTCTTACATAGTATTTTGAAACAAAGGGGAATGTGATTTGTAGAGTTGGTCATTAGAAAGCAAAAGATATAAATACATGACTCTGCACTTATTCAAGCTTCTTGCAAATACAGATATGGGATCCGTTATCAGGAAACCCATTATCCAGAAAGCTCTGAATTATGGAAAGGCCATCTCCCATAGACTCCATTTTATCCAAAGTTTTAAATGTGATTTCCCTTTTTTCTGTAATAAAACAGTAGCTTGTACTTGATCACGACTAAGATATAATTAATGCTTATTGGAAGCAAAACCAGCCTATTGGGTTTATTTAATGTTTACATGATTTTCTAGTAGACTAGAAGGTATGAAGATCCAAATTACGGAGAGATCCATTATCCGGAAAGCACCAGGTGCCGAGCATTCTGGATAACAGGTCCCATACCTGTAACACTCATAGAGTATTAAAGTAAAAAATGCGTTTGTAATTGCCCCTTTGTGGAGCAGGAAGAGTGCGACTCAGGTGGATGAGATGTACAAACACACACTGGGAAGCAGGGAAGAGATGGGCTGATCCGGAGCAGGAATTTCTTTGCCAGTAATTAAATAACCACAGATGGTGAAGACTGTAACTGCCAGTGTATAATCTTCTCAGATGGGATTATTGCCCTTATAAATCTTTCCTCTCTAAAGCTAACGACACACTCATCCCCCGTCTCTGCTGTACACACCCTGCCACATACAATGTTACACAGTCAGGCTAAATTCATCAAGATACCCACCGGAGACGGTACAATGTAACACTGTCAGGTTAGAGTGATCTAGATCCCCCTCCCCCGGGACATTACAATCGAACACTGTCAGGTCTACGTTATCTACAGTAGATTCCCACCAAGGAAGATACAGTGTAACACTGTCAGATTATAATCATCTAGAAACTCACAAGGGACCAAACTTTGTAACGCTAGCAGGTTAGAATGATCTAGATTCCCACCAGGGACATTACAATGTAACACTGACAGATTAGAGTTATCTAGATTCCAACTGGGGACAATACAATATAAAACTGTCAATTTAGGATAATCTAGATTCCCACCGGGGACAATACAATGTAACACTGTTCGGTTCGATTCATCTAGATTCCCACTGGGGACAATACAATGTAAAACTGTCAGTTTAGGATTATCTAGATTCCCACCGGGACAATACAGTGTAACACTGTCAGTATTGGATTATCTAGATTCCAACCGGGGACAATACAGTGTAACATTGTCAGGTTAGAGTCATCTAGATTCCCACTGGGGACAATACAATGTAAAACTGTCCGTTTAGGATCATCTATATTCCCACCAGGGACAATACAATGTAATGCAGTTAGGTTAGAATCTACATACCAATCAGGGACAAAACAATGTAACAATCTTAGGTTAGAATTATCTATTTTACCACCGGGGACAATACATTAGAACACTGTCAGGTTAGAATCATCTAGATACCCACCAGGGTTTATACAATTATTCATGTTAGAATATATTCTAGATAACCACTGAGTACAATGCAATGCAACACTGTCAGATTAGAATCATCTAGATCCCCCCCGGGACATTACAATGTAACACTGTCAGGTCTACATTATCTACAGTAGATTCCCACCAATGTCAGGTTAAAATCATCTAGACAATCACCAGGGTCCATACTTTGTAACACTGGAAGGTCAGGATCATCTAGATTCCCACCAGGGACATTTCAATGTAAGACTGTCAGTTTAGGATCACCTACAGTATATTCCCCCCAGGGACCATACAATGTAACACAGTTAGGTTAGAATCTACATACTGATTATCTACATTACCACTGAGGACAATACATTAGAACACTGTCTGGTTAGAATCATCTAGAGCCCCACCAGGGCTCATGCAATTATTCAGGTTAGAAAAATTCTAGATAACCACTGAATGCAATGCAATGCAACACTGTCGGATTAGAATCTCACCCAGGACCATACTTTGTAATACTGGCAGGTCAGAATTATCTAGATTCCAACCATGGATGATACCGTGTAACACTGTCAATTTAAAGACATCTAGATATTAGTGATGAGCAAATCTGCCCTGTTTCGCTTCCCCAAAAAATTAGCAAAACTACGAAAAAAATTGTGAAATGGCAAAAAACAAAACGTATTGAAATGAATAGGTGTCAAAACATTTTTTATGCACAAAAATTTTTTGCACACTGGAAACCATTTTTCTTCCTCCGAATGCATTAAAGTCAAGCGGCATTTTTTTTGTGGCGACTTTTTTTGTCCCTGCGACTTTTCGTCTCAGCAGTTTTTTGTCCAAATGCATTCATGTCAATGGGTGCCTTTCATATGGCAACTTTTTTTGTCACGGTGACATTTTTTGCAGTTTCAGACAAAAAAATTGATGATGGTGAAGTGTGGAATTTTGCCATGAATCCACGCCTTCTAAAAAAATTCACTCATCACTACTGCTCAGTTAAAATGATCTCAAAAGCTTTAAAATATCAACCAAAACCTGAAAGACATGGAAGAAAATGGAAAACTACTATTCACATTAATAGAAGAATAGCCAAAATGGCAAAGACTCAGCCAATGATCAGCTCCAGGAAGATCAAACAAGGAGTAAAGTTACCTGTGATACTGTTACAATTAGAAGGAGCCTATGTGAAGCCAAGTTATCGGCAAGAAGCCCCCGCAAAGTCCCATTGTTGAAAAAAAGACGTGCTGAAGAGCTTACAGTTTTCCAAAGAACAAATTGACTGGCCTAAAGAGAAATGGCACAACATTTTGTGGCTTGATGAAAACAAGATTGTTCTTTTTGGGTCTGGGGGTGCAGTTATGATAGGGGGATGTTTCTCATACTATGTATATCAGGGATCTTGGATCAGTTTCAATACATCAAAATACTTGAAGAGGTCATGTTGCCTTATTTCAAAGAGGAAATGCTCTTGAAATGGGGGGTTTCAAGAAGACAACGACCCCAAACGCACAAATAAATGAGCAACATCTTGGTTCCAGACGATGTTATGGAGTGGCCAGCCCAATCCCTGGACCTTAATCCAATAGAAAAATTTGTGGGGTGACATCAAAAATGGTGTTTCTAATCTAAGGCAAAAGCAAGAAATGCAGAAGAATTGTGGAATGTAACAGTTTGTTGGAAGTTGGGGGACTCCATGCAACACGGATGTGCATCAGTTCTCAGAAACACTGATTATACAACTCAATATTAGTTCATTCAAAGCAAAGCAAAATCTTGAAACATTTTTCAGTTTTTACAGTGAATGTTTGAGTTTGGAAAGAAGAATGCAGACACTACTATTTTTGGATCGGCCTAATATTTCCTTTTCTTCACTTTCTGTAAAGGAATAAAAACAATATGATACATTTTTCTTCATGTTTTGATTTAGAATAGAATGCGATGTGTTCCCACTGCGTTTGTGTGTATGGGGGTATAAAAGCGATTATAAGGATTTTGAGCTCTATTCATATTTTCACATACACTGTGAATACACTATTATTCAGAACACAACTGTTCCTGGCTTCTATTGACAATGGCTCCGGTAGGACCACAGGAGGATGGTGGTAACTCCAGGTGGCAGGAAGGGGTCATTACCTGGGAGACATGTTTAATGAGAGGGATATGAGTAGGGAATGAGATTTTGATACACATAGAGATTTCTCTCAAATAGAGCGTTTTCATATTAAATTCTTGGCCTGTTAGTAAGAGGCTGCTTGAACCTTAACCTTTTTTTTACCCTGAAAGCCTCATAAATTGGCCCCATCTTCGAGAGGATGAAAAGTTCCATTTTGCAAAGTGTAGGGAGGAGAGTGCAAATCTTAATTGAGAGATCAAACCAGGATGTCGTTGCTTCTTCTCTCGTAACTTCAGTCAATTACTGATGAGGCTTTGGACGCACTGATCCCCCAGACTGTAGGAGATGGTAATTATAAGAGCAACGTATCAAGACGTTTAATGCCGGCGTCATAAGTGGTTTGGTAATGCCGAGCCGTGGAAACGATGTGGTCCCCAGGGTCGACCAGAGGCAAAACGAAAGCAGAGATCCAATTTAGTAATGAGCATTTTGCTGTTATAATTAGTCTGTTTTTCAGTGTTCCAATTAAACAGGAATATTCTATACGCTTTTCTCTCTGAGGGTACGCTCTTGTGCAAGCTCAAACATATTTGGAAAAAATCACTGGACAGATCAAGAGGGGATGAGACGGTTTTGTTGGCTGTCAGAATATGTTTGGATTCTGTCTGATGCACAGACCAGCTGCTCATTACCGTGTAAAAATGCAGCAACCCTCTTATTAAAGGGGAACTTTGACTAAACATATCCTTGGAATATAATGTAGACATTTAGTAATATGAACAACTTTGTAATTAGTTCCAACTTCTTTAATTTCTCATCTTTCTCTTTCTGTCTCTCTCTTTTTTCTCTCTATTTGTTATTTATAGTGATACATGTAGCTAGGATGATAGATCTCAGAAATTACAATGTGATGGCAATGCCAATAAGAATCATGGTATTCAAGACTAATTAACATTGGGCTTGTCATTAAGCAAAAAGAATGATGGACATGTAAATATGCACTGAAACATTTAATAACTATGCTACATAGTTTTTTTTAATATTCCCTTTAAAGAGAGTGTCAGCATGCATTTGGATCCTGCACAATGTACATGTTAGGGATGCCCAATAATCAGCTGAGAAATTCATAGAAGTGGGCACCATGTTGGTCTTCAGTCCTTTAGGCAAGGGAACAGCAGGGACTTCATCCTTACAAACAGTTTGGTAAGGATATAGTTGTTGAAGAAGAGATGTGTTGTGGACCAAATGGAGCAGACAAGGCAAACAACAGACATGGACATTATGAAGCAGGCAAAGTGCATGACTGGACAGAGACAGAATGGAGTAGATGAGACAGAGGCCAACGTTAGGAGAGGAGGAACACAAGCATGGAGTGGCAAAGATTAGAATGCATGGGTTAGGTGTTCATGAGTCAGGTTAATGGGTATGGACAAGATCCAAGAACAGCAAGATATAAGGACACAAAACAGAGGCCTGGCTAATGATCAATTAAAGGTAAGAGGAAAGAGAGGCCTTATTAACCAATAAGGCTACTTGATACAGAAGACTGGTAGAAAACCAGCAACCTAATCCATTGGCTAGAAACATGAAGGTCCTCTTGAATGTCAACATGATCTAACTCTTATATTTGCACTCTAATCCGTGCAAAATGATGTGCATGCTGGTAGGCAGGTACTAAGAACAGGGTCACCTTACACTTATTGCATTGCACTTTAAAAAAAACTAATTTAACTTCACCAGGTGCATTGTCAAAGTCAGAATTAATTAAATAAAGAATTTATGCCCATTTAGAGATGTGTCAAGCACCAATTTTGTCTACAGTCTCCATCTAACCCTGTCGTCATCTTCTCCTACTGTTGCCATTTAGCCTGTCACTCTTTTGTCCGGTTACCTCTTTCTTGTCCTACTGGATTTATCTTTCCCTACATGTAACCCATGGTACCTAATGAAATTATTCTAATTGCAGCATACTGATGTAAGGTGATCACTGATTGGTTGCTATGGATCACTGGCAATTAATAAATGAGCCTCACTCGCCATCTTGCCCTTCTATCTCTATCTGAGGCCCTGGTATGTACTGCAGTGATATATTTCCTAACAACCTACCCTCTGAGCTTATGAGGGTGCTGTTTCAGAAAGAGCTACTGAAGAATAAAACTTTACACTTTGAATTTGTCTTTTTCTGATGTAAATATTCTGATCACGGAGCGCATCGTCCAACATTTATTAATCCCAGCTAAGTGACTGCTGGCTCTTTGCAGATAAATGGAATAAATGGAGAGGAGACCTATTTATTTGTGTGGATGTACAGTGCATTAGCCTGATGGGACCTGGGCTTAGTCCTTACTCAGAGCGGAGAAATTAGTTTTTATGGCACTAGGAGATTTATTCATCTATACAAACCAGGAAGAGGGAGGGCAGGGCAACCTTCTTGTGGTTGGAATTTCTCTTTACCTGTCTGTATTCAGCACATAATGCCTTTCGAATATAATATAAAGAAATCAGTAATTCTTGCTGTGTGTGACAGGGGCAGAACCGAGAGCTGAGATGGGCTATACTTAAAGGTAAGGGTCAGACTTGCTTAGAACCTAACTCTCTAGAAAGTAGCTTGGTCCATGGTCCTTCAGGTTACCCTCTATGGGATCAATCTTCTTTAAGGAAAGAAATTAGATTTTTTTTGAATGTCCACAGTAATCTATGCAAACATATTTTCTCCAATTACATTTTGTAAGACAAAAAATAACATGTATGCCATAGGCTGCTTCTGTCTATTTCTGCAAGTCCAATTGCACCATCGATTGGGGAACGGTAAACAAAATGCGACTTGGGATGCAATAAATTGTTGCCCAAAGAGACAGCCTGACTGTGCAGTGACAGATCTGCCAGAACACATATTATTACTATGCAAGGAGATGCCTCAGTCTCTCACTTTGCCTGTAGCGTCACTTCAACGAGGCTTTATAAACGGAGTTTATTATATGCGCATCGTTTGTCACCACAATGTCTGTAGTCATTTTCCTTCCTGAGCCAAGAAGCTGCCGACTTTCTGCTGAGCTGTAGAAGGGAAATACTATTTGAATGTTTCCAGCAATGATGATGTGCCTTTCCTATACACAATAGGCCCCTATCATGAGTCTAACTCTATACAGAATGACTTGCAGAAGTTAAAGTGTAATTTCAATAATTCCATGTGCAGGCAAATAGGCTAAAACTCCACCATGTACCATAGGCCTGAGCCCCTCAAAATCAGAGTGACCCTTAGGAGCAATAAACTTGCTCTCTCTCCCTTTCTTCTCTCGGATGCTCAGGCTATTATCAACAAGGAGATACGTGAAAATCATTTCTCAGTCAGTCGATGTGGGGGTCTGGACCTCCTATAATGATATATGATTCCATTTCCAAAGCTAATCTAGATAACACAGTGAATACTCTCTGTGTCTCTGTAGTTGGAATATCAAATCAACTCGGTTTAAAACACTTCTATATCCAATTGAGATCATTACAAGTGTGGCTGAGGCGTGTGCATGTATGGGGGGGGAGGTTGCATTAAAGTATTTATAGGTAACTAATGCATTTGATTTAGGGAGGGGGCTGCTCTTTCATTACTCCACTCCATCAAATACAAATTAGGGAAGGGAAGAACAATCATAGTAACATGGTAAGTCAGGTTGAAAAAAAGACACATGTCCATCAAGTTCAACCTTTGAACTTTTTTTAACCTGCCTAACTGCCAGTTGATCCAGAGGATCCAGAGGATCAATCATAGCTAAATGGATTGTGTGGGATTCTTTTTCTACCACTTCATTTTGAGAATAGAGCAGAAATCCACTAGCACCTCCGGAAATGCCGCCTGAGATGCATTACAATGGGGCGCAGAGTCATTGAAGGGGACGTTTTATTATATATATATATATATAGTATATATATATAGTATATATATATATATATATATATATATATATATATATATATATATATATATATATATATATATATATATATATATATATATCCCACATAGATTTGTGGACAAGTTTAAGGGATCCAATGAAATCAACTTTTTCAGGCTCCATTCAATGATCACATGCTGGAATCTCAGAAAATGGCCTGTTGGGGAAAGGGGAATCAGGATCCTACTTTTAGTCTTTCTTTTACCTACTAATTCCTGTTGATGTTGCAGGCAAATTGTAGCATGAGTGACTTGCTAGATAGGCTTTAGAGCACTATGACTTTAAATAGAGGGGGTTAAAATGGGGGAAATTAATGACTTAAATCAGCTAACACAGCAAAGACTTACCTGGATAGGGTGCAATATTGCACACACCCTACTACATATTGCATTTCCAGATAATTGGTAACAATGTAATGGAGAATATCACAAACTGGAATGAATGAGCTGTAGCATAAAAAATTGGTTCCACTATCCGTGACCCGGCTCGACCTGCTTTGTTTAGCAATGCAATGAGTTTAATTATCTTCTTAGCACCAAAGATAATAAAAATCCAGTGGCTTTTTACGAACCACCTTGTAATTGGACTGAGCTATATATTTACACCATCATTATATCAGGAGAAGAAACTCAAGTGGTTTAATCAGGACATTGAGACCACGAAGTGTAATTTATGAGTAGCCAGCCATCAAAAGCTCCATTACATGCAGATTGTGCTGCGGCCTCTCTGAAAGCTTCTCCATCAGACATTATCAACTGTAAGCACCTATTAATTTACCTATTAATTTACCTATTAACTTAACTGAAGCCCCAACTATTTCTCATTTAGCTCCAACTTTGTATAACACTGTGCACTTCAGAGATGGGACTGCATTCTGCTTATAACTGTATATACTGTGCAAGATTAGCTTCAAGTTTTATCTTATAGCTATATAGTGGAATGCTGGCGTAATGTGTATATCATATATGCACATAATGTAACTGTATAATATATAGGCACAGATATACCCCCATCTTTCCCCCAACCACTGTCACAGTGTAACCCCCATATCATATATGCACATAATGTAACTGTATAATATATAGGCACAGATATACCCCCATCTTTCCTCCAACCACTGTCACAGTGTAACCCCCATATCATATATGCACATAATGTAACTGTATAATATATAGGCACAGATATACCCCCATCTTTCCTCCAACCACTGTCACAGTGTAACCCCCATATCATATATGCACATAATGTAACTGTATAATATATAGGCACAGATATACCCCCATCTTTCCTCCAACCACTGTCACAGTGTAACTCATATATGCACATAATGTAACTGTATAATATATAGGCACAGATATACCCCCATCTTTCCTCCAACCACTGTCACAGTGTAACCCCCATATCATATATGCACATAATGTAACTATATAATATATAGGCACAGATATACCCCCATCTTTCCCCCAACCACTGTCACAGTGTAACCCCCATATCATATATGCACATATAAGCAGTTTGAACAGCTTTAAGAATTTTTGTATTTATGGTGCTTTCTGTCTGGTCTGCTCTAAAGTCTGCTCTAAATGTAACTATATAATATATAGGCACAGATATACCCCCATCTTTCCTCCAACCACTGTCACAGTGTAACCCCCATATCATATATGCACATAATATAACTGTATAATATATAGGCACAGATATACCCCCATCTTTCCCCCAACCACTGTCACAGTGTAACCCCCATATCATATATGCACATAATGTAACTGTATAATATATAGGCACAGATATACCCCCATCTTTCCTCCAACCACTGTCACAGTGTAACCCCCATATCATATATGCACATAATGTAACTGTATAATATATAGGCACAGATATACCCCCATCTTTCCCCCAACCACTGTCACAGTGTAACCCCCATATCATATATGCACATAATGTAACTGTATAATATATAGGCACAGATATACCCCCATCTTTCCTCCAACCACTGTCACAGTGTAACCCCCATATCATATATGCACATAATGTAACTGTATAATATATAGGCACAGATATACCCCCATCTTTCCTCCAACCACTGTCACAGTGTAACCCCCATATCATATATGCATATAATGTAACTGTATAATATATAGGCACAGATATACACCCATCTTTCCTCCAACCACTGTCACAGTGTAACCCCCATATCATATATGCACATAATGTAACTATATAATATATAGGCACAGATATACCCCCATCTTTCCCCCAACCACTGTCACAGTGTAACCCCCATATCATATATGCACATAATGTAACTATATAATATATAGGCACAGATATACCCCCATCTTTCCTCCAACCACTGTCACAGTGTAACCCCCATATCATATATGCACATAATGTAACTGTATAATATATAGGCACAGATATACCCCCATCTTTCCCCCAACCACTGTCACAGTGTAACCCCCATATCATATATGCACATATAAGCAGTTTGAACAGCTTTAAGAATTTTTGTATTTATGGTGCTTTCTGTCTGGTCTGCTCTAAAGTCTGCTCTAAATCCTCCTAATTTTATATCTACACAATTCATTTATTTTCTACAAGATGTTCCAGTTATGTTTGGGTAGTAGGCACTTTAAGGGTTCTCTTAATGCTCTGTTATATTGATAGCTAGAATCTCAGCAGGACAGGACTGCTGCTTACAATGGGTTTTAGACAAGAAATTAGACAGTGCTTTTTTGCACCTCATTAATACTAGCTTGTGGGATGTTTGTAGACTGACTTTTTGTCCTCCATGTATTTATTGTATATACAACTATATTTTATACAACAGAGAGTTCATGTGTTAAAAGGTTGAGTCTGGCAAGTGAAGTGTTAGCTCATAGAAAAGGGCAAGAGCGCAATAGTTCCATTAACAAGTTCTGTTTCCTGCAATCTGTGATTTAGATCCCACTTGGCACTGTGGAAGCCCCCGTGGGACATAACGTTTGGGCTGCACCAGTTAAACTGAGAGGTGAGTTAATTGCAGGAGGCAAAAATTACACATTCAGTAAAACCCAGAGAATGAGGCATCTCAGGTATCTGTGTGTATAAAAATAACCCTCCATATGTTCAACCTGTTATTAGAAAACATATCCACAGTTATTTAGTTGTGTGCTGAGGAAAAGGAGCATTCACTACGGCAGACGGCCCCTCAGCTAGTAATGTACACATACAGTTTAACCGTTTCCATAAGCTCATAGAAGTTATGATCTGTAACAAAGCATGGGCTGTTTTACAGAAAGTCAAGAGAAGCCCGTGGGACCCGTAGGTTTAGGCTGAAATTTAGTTGACCTTTGTCAGACTGAGGAAGGTCACTCTTCCGTTGCTCCCGAAGATTTGAAACCAGAGGTGTGTGCCAAAGTAGCATAAAGATGGGATGTTGTGGGCACAGGTCCTGAAATGGCAACATTTTGTGGGTTACGATCAGTTGCAGGTCAAGTTTTTCTTGAACCACCCATTGCTTATGGAGATGGTGTCCTTTTTTTCATGATCCATGGTGGTTTTCTTTGCTGTTTGCTATGGGAGGAAATGACTGCGCCAAAAAGAAACCCAAGTAAACACCTGAAAAAATATATAACCTCTTCCCAGAAGGTGGGAGAATGGACTTATTTTAGAAGGGCTAGTTCTTGAGCCTAGACTTATGGTGCTACTTTTGTGTCCTGTGACAGACTGAAAGTCCAGATACAGAAGCCCTGTACAAAATGCCTACCAGGGGCTTGATCTAGGTGTAGGCAGAAGAGCAACATGCCTTGGATGCAATGCTTGGGGTGGGGGACTAGGCAAGTACCTCTTGCATCCATACCCCAAATCCTGGCCCTCAAGTCCCCCGGTCCTGCCCGCTCTCCGTTCCCCAAATCTCTCCACCTCCAGTGTCATAATGTGTTTGTGTGTGCACACTTGTGCAGGGGTGGAGAGCCATTGCTGGCCAGGTGGCCTAAGGCTCCTGGCTGGCCTGCCCCTGATGCCTGCCACAGGTAAATGGTACATATACAAGGATCCATAGTGCCTTAAGTTCCCAGCAATGCCCAATTTGCAGTAGACACTGATATGTCATCAACCTTAAGCTCTTCTTGGAGGGAGCACTGCATTGCATTCAGAGTGAGATCCAATTCCATTCAAGAGAGGAACACACAATTCTAGAGGAAATACACAAAGTTACATATGGTTACATAGTTAGATCAGGAACATCAAGTTTAACCCCTCCAAATGAAACCGAGCATCCAAACACAATCACCCCTTCATGCACTCACATTAACTATATATACCCATATCTATACTAACTATTAATTTTAGTATCACAATAGCCTTGGATATTATGCTTGTCCAAGCCAAGTCATCATCCAAGAAGCCATTAACAGAATCAGCCATCACAACAACATCTGCAGGGCATTCCACAAGCTTAAAGTGCACTTGGAACGTATGGTAAATGACCTCCATTGACTACATGGACATATTTCCCTGGTATAAATCAAAACTCAGAATCCAGGCACTATAAGTCTTTTGATGGTACCCATTGCTATATCATGCAAACCATATCCAGAGTTTGATGTGCTACTTAAACAGATAAAGCCCTCCTGTAGAACAAAAGAGTTAAAAGTAGAATGTAGGCTGAAAGATTGTGCAGGTTGGCGATCACCAACGGATTGTGCCGAGGGAGAAAAGTGTGGGAAGTCAGCTAATGAAAAAAAACATAGCTCAACAAACCCCACTTGTTCATTGCATCTCATAAACAACCGATTTTACAGCAGGGATTCAATTATTCTGGCTAGACATTGGCTTCTAACAACAAAATATCAATAATTCCCTCAGGAATTAGAAACTTTTGAAAAGGAAAAAAAGAAAATCAATGTTTGTGGGAAAGGAGTCTACATTACACAACAATAGAAATGATTATTAAAGGCCACAAGAAAAAAAGAAATATGTATTCCTTTACAAAGTGCTGTTTGTAGTGAGGATAAATGAAAGTACTTTCAGGTTTAGAAGTGGCTGGCTAGGTGTATAGCCACAAAACAAAAGATATTTTCAGGGGAACTCAAATTCTGGGTAATAGTGTTCTTCCTGAACCTGTTAACATATTGACTGAGGAGATGAAAGATTATCTAAGCACCAAATGGCACTAGAATGAGAGAGACAATGAACATTCAACAAACATCAGCTCTAGAATGGAGAGCACTTACCCATTAACAATCAGAGAAAGAAAGCATTCTCTAGACATTGTGTCAGAGAAAGACCGAAAATTCACAGAACATGAGCTGTCAGAGAAACTAGGAACATTCACAAAATATCAAGCAACCCGAGAAACAGAACATTAAACATGCATCAAGCTTATAAAAAAACCGAGAGCCTTCTCCAAAAATCAGGTACCACAGTAACAATGAGAATTCACCAAATATTAAGCATTTACCCCACACCAAGTTCAAATGAATCAGCGAGCATCACCAAACATCAAGCTTCAAGCAAAGTGCATTAAACAGAAAGTGCCAGAAATGCAGAGAACATTCAATGAACATCAAGCCTATGAGAAACCTAAGGCCGTTCGCGAACACCGGCAAAAAATGCGAACGTTCGCGAACTTCGAACACCCGCTAAAATCGTTTGATTCTAAAACCTGCCGAATTGCTGTTTTAGCCTATGGGGGACCTCCTAGATCCTATTTGGAGTAAATTGGTGGACTTTGAAAAATCAAAGTTTTTTTTTGGGAAAAATTCTATCGAATGCGCTATTCCTTCAATTCGTATTATTCGAATTCGGCCGAAGAAAAAAACTTCTACTTCATTTCGGTTGGTCTTTTTGAATTTGAATTTCGAATGTTTTTTCAATTTGAAATTCGACCCTTGATAAATATGCCCCCAAGTGTCAGAGAATAACAGAACATATACTGAACATCAAGTCTCAGAAAAGAAGAGAACATATACTGAATATTAAGGGGCAGATTTATCAAAGGTCGAGGTGGATTTTCGAATTAAAAAAAATTCTAATTTCAAGATAATTTTTGTGTACTTCAACTAGGGAATAGTCCAAATTAGATTTGAATTTGAAAAATTTTTTAAAATTTGAATATTGAAATTTATCATGTACTGTCTCTTTAAAAATTCAACTTCGACCATTCGCCATCTAAAACCTGCCGAATTGCTGTTTTAGCCTATGGGGGACCTCCTAGAATCTATTTGGAGTCAATTGGTGGACTTTGAAAAATCAAAGTTTTTTGGGGGAAAAACTTTGAATCAATTCGATCGAATTCGCTATTCCTTTGATTCGTATGATTCTAATTTGGCCGAATATGGACCTATTCGATCAAAAACTGACCTATTCGATCAAAAAAAAACCTTTGAGTGTCAGGGAAGACTAAAATAGATACTGAACATGAAGGGGCATATTAATCAAGGGTCGAATTTGAAAAACTTCGAAATTTGAATTCAAAAAGACCAACCGAAATTAAGTCAAAGTTTTTTTTTTTGACCGAATAGGTGTGTATTTGGCTGAATTAGAATTGTACAAATCAAATCAAATTCGAATCAAAGTTCTTTGGGGAATTGTAACATAACTTTTCCCACAATTACAAATTTATTTCGGAAAAAATGCGAATGACTTAATCTCATATATGGTCACAGGATTAGTCACAATCGCATTTTCCAAGCAGAATCATAGGAAGAAAAAGAGATTTTTAGCTTGCGAGAACACTGAATATATAATTCTCCTTGATGTTTATTGTGGCAATGTTTAGATTTCTTTTTCTATTTTCATGGGTTATTTCGTTAAATGTTCTTTCTTTTTTAAATTTGATCCCATCCAGTCCTTTGGCGCCTCCTGAGTACTACAGTAAAAATGATATTAAAAAAAAAATGAAAGTGCCTCGTGTTACTTTTTCGAAGGAGATAACAAATAAAATCAACAATTCCTACACCAGCCAAGAATATTACTTCTCTGAATTCTTTTATTGATCAGTCCAAAGCCGAGCTGCGGCAAGGTGAAAAGGAATCATTTTCTGGCCATCAATAGGATAATTAATGGGGAAAAACACAGATGAGATTGTTTTATTTGCATTTATATTTTCTTATTTTGTATTACAGGTATGGGACCTATTATCCACAATGCTTGGGACCTGTGCTTTCCGGATAACGGGTCTTTCTGTAACTATAAAATCATGTAAACATTAAATAACCCCAATAGGCTGGTTTTGCTTCCAATAAGGATTAATTATATCTTAGTTGGGATCAAGTACAAGCTGCTGTTTTATTATTACAGAGAAAAAGGAAATCATTTTTAAAAATTTGGATTATTTGATTATAATGGAGTCTATGGGAGACAGCCTTTCCATAATTTGGAACTTTCTGGATAACGGGTTTCCGGATAACGGATCCCATACCTGTACTAAATAATCTTGGTACATAATAAATAGGAACATTGTTTATGCAATGTCTCCTCTTCATTTATGGTAGGGTTTACTAAGACGGTATACACCAAATTTTCGGACAGCGCACTCTCAGGATCCACTTCAAGGAATCGCATACTCGTCAATTCATCGGTAAAAGAACTTTATTTTATTTATTGAACATACTGACATACTGTTGTCACTATGTTCAATAAATAAAATAAAGTTCTTTTACCGATGAATGACCCCGATGACGGACTCAGGGCAGCAGCACCTGGGTCACAGAGAAGTCCGGGTAAGATCATTTCCATTATATATGCCTTGGGAGTTGGAACTGCTCCTGTGTTTTAGCGAGAGGTCTGGGGCTACAAGCACCCGGGCCATTCATTTTGAATGGTGAGCGTAAACCGGCATTGGCTTGTTAATTAATGAAACAGTTTACCGTAGGTCTCGCATAAGAATAGCAATCCCAGTTGTAACGCTGAAAATATATGTGGGATTTACTTAGACGGTAAAAGAGAGTGTATTGAGGGGGATATTGTAAATGTCAGCCCAAAGACATTGAAGTTTTGGCCAACTCCACCAGTTGTGCACCAGCTAGTGTACCAGCTTACATTGCAGTCAATACTGAGTTGAGGTTTTATTTTATTTAGACTAGTTTGAACCATATACCAATGCATAAGGACTGTTTACAAAGTATCTAGAAGTAAGATATTCCTGAATTTCTGTACGTGTAACGGCAGATCGCATGTAGAGAAAATCACATACAAAAGCAGACTTGCTCCACTATAAATTTCTTATGGCCTGCCTTGGTACTGGTATGGGGTCCGTTATCTGGAAACCCTCTATCCAGAAAGTTCCGAATTACGGAATGAACATCTCCCATAGACTCCATTATAATCAAATAATCCACATTTTTAAAAAGGATTCACTTTTTCTCTGTAATAATAAAACAGTACCTTGTACTTGATCCAAACTAAGATATAATTAATCCTTATTGGGAGCAGAACCAGCCTTTTGTGTTTATTTAATGTTTAAATGGTTTTCTAGTAGACTTAAGGTATGAAGATCCAAATTACGGAAAGATCTGTTATCCGGAACATTCTGGATAACAGGTCCCATACATGTACTGCCCTATCCCAGGCTACACAAGCCTACTCATAAATAAAAATAAATCCAATCCAAGATGCTTGTTCTCCATATTCTCCATACTACTCCATCCCACTACAAATGAAAAATTAACATGTGAACATACCCCCCAGGACTTTGCTGAGGTTTTTAAAAAAGCAAAGTTAATTCTATCAACAACCCCCCACATTCCAGCCTTGGAGGGCCCCAGACAAGGATAATTTAAATCAGCCATTTCTTACTTTCACCATAGGTCTACAGCAGTGATCCCCAACCAGTAGCTCGTGAGCAACATGTTGCTCTCAGGGACCTCAAATCAGGGGCTTATTTTTGAATTCCAGGCTTGGAAGCAAGTTTTAATTGCATAAAAATTAAGTATAATGCCAAATAGCCAATCACAGCCCTTATTTGTTACCCCAAGGGACTTTTTCATGCTTGTGTTGCTCCCCACATCTATTTATATTTGAATGTGGCTCACGGGTAAAAAAGGTTGGGGACCCCTGGTCTACAGTATTGCATTCAACCTCGACTTAGATTGGATGTCACAACCTTTGGGGGACCTTAGGAGAGCCAGTCTGGTGCTGCTTTCAAAAATCTTGAGGGCAGTCCAAATTTATCTCAATATTTTCTGATACAAACTCAGATCAAATCCGATCAGGTTTTTTATGCTTATTTATTATTACATTTTCCCGAAAATTTGATTTACTGGAAAAAATAAGATTTTTCATCCGATTTTCACAGTTTTTTTCGGAAATTTCTTTTTTTTTTTTTGTAAATTCTTTATTTATAGCAAATTTTTATAAAGGGTACAGAAAGAAAAAAGGAGGGCAGATTACAAAACCAACATAAAGGGAGGGGAAGAAAATCCAATATTCCGTTTCACATCCATATACTAAATCTACCTTATTAAAAAGGTTAGTGGTAATCTTGCCTTAATAATCTTAAATTGTACATAATTTGTATACATCTCAAGGGCAAAAAATCACAAAAGTGAAACCGAATAAGGATAAGGAAAAAAAGATCACTATCTGGCAGATTATCCATATTCTAATCTAGTTACTTGAATGGTGGACAGTTCTTTCATCTTTCTTATATCATGTATCAAGGGTCAGCATTGGGTTTTTCCCTAATTTTCCCCACGGAGCCCATGTTCTCCAAAAATTTTTAATTTTCCCTTTTTTTAATGCAGTTAATTCCTCAAGTTTTTTTATCTCTTCTATCATTTTAACCCATTCTAAAATTGTCGGTATATCAGGGGATTTCCACTTTTTAGGAATTAAAACTTTAGCTGCCTGTATCATGAAGATTGTCAATTGATTTTTAATAATTTCACCTTTAATTGGATCAAGATGTAAGGAGACCAAAACCGCAATGTCTACTACCTTTCCAAGGGGTGTTATTTTTTGTATATTATCCAGAATCTTTCCCCAAAACTCTTTAATTTTTCCACATTCGAACCATATATGAAGTGGGTTCCCTTCACTCGCATGACATCTCCAGCATCTATTATCTGCTTGTGGGAACATTTTATGCAGCCTCGAAGGAGTATAGTACCATCCCATTAACAGTTTGTAATTTGTTTCTTGGGTCTTTGTAGCTATAGAACCCTTATGCATAGACAGCATAATTTCCTGCCACAATAAGTCATCTATTTTAAGTTTTAAGTCAGTCTCCCATTGTTTTTTCTTAACCCTCTCCCTAGGGAACTCATTATTTACAATGGCATTATATATTACTGAGAGTGGTTTGCTTATTCTGGCCGAACCAGAAATTAAACCTTCCCACCAACTTAAAGCTCTCTCCACTTTACAAACAACTAGGGAATTTAAAAAATGCTGTATTTGGTTGTAACACCACGTATCACGTGGATGTTTCCCCCAAATTTTTTGAATATTATCCAATGATATTATTTTTCCATCCGAAATAAAATTTGAAACCACTGTCCATTTATTATTTATTTCCCCCCACTGGGCGAATGCTCTCTTATCCAGTGATGGCAAGAAATCTGGATTTTGAATAATAGGGGTTAATGGAGATGGATACTCCACTAATATCCATAACAAATTTATTTTGTGCCAAATTTTTAACGTAGCACCTAACAAAGGGTGTTGTTTAATCTCCTTAGTTATGTTTGGTTCTCTTCCCCATATCAAACACCTCAAAGGAATCGCAGAGAACCCTTGTTCTACACCTACCACGCTTCCACCATGCATGCATTTTTCGGAAATTTCACCCGAAAACTCTGAAAACTTTGGGGTATTGCACGAAACCCAGCAAAAATCAAAAAATCATTGGGACTTCTTCCATTGACTTTATATGCAACCTCGACAGGTCTAAGATGATGGATTTTCAGATTCAGACTTTTCCATCCTTGGGGTTTAAAAAATTCCTGATTTTTTTAAAAGTCCGATTTTATAAAAAATAAAAATCACGGAGTTTAGTAAGTAGCCCCCCAAATGTTAACGAAACAGAGACATTCACAAACATCGAGCGCTAAATAAGCAGAAAGCAAGAGTCATATTATTCTCAATAAGGTGGCAGGAGCTGTGAACTTGTAATTCTCCAATCTATAGGGCATATTCATCAAAGGAATAAAAGATCATTGTTCACCATGTTCTCAGGACAAAATCACACCAATTAAGGCTATATACTGTACTGTAAGTGAATTGGGAACAGCAGGATTTTTCCAAGAATGGCCAGTAATTGCACCGGACGTAGGAGCTCACTAAGCCTCATTTAAATAGATGGAGCTTGGAGCCATTGTAACTTCATCCCTTCTTCTGTGTCTTCATTAAAATCTCAGAATAAATGGATTTATGGCTGCACCCCTTTCCAGGAGGCTTAATCTGGCTTATAAATATATATCCAAGCATGACAGAGATCCCAGAGCTTTCATTAAAATATCAAAACTAAATGGAGAGAAAATCAGTGTTCATGAGGTTCAGCCATATTCTGCAGTCCTCCGCTGAAATAAACATCTCCGCTTTGAACTCGAAAAAAACATCTTCGCAGTCACGCTTCCATAAACATCTATCATTTCTAGAAATGTGGAGTAAAACCAATTGGCATTCATTATTTTATTCTGGCCAGACCTTTGGAAACTGTTCTACTGGTTACTCTGTTTGATGTCTCAAGCCCTGACTCCAATAACATAGAGTTGAGGCAACACTGTCATCATCATGATTGGTTCTGAGATCATAATTAGTTCATTTTTATAAGATTGTGCTAAATTATTGGCTTTAGCACCTTCCCAATTCTGGATCTTCTTTAGACTGATACAAGGGTGAAATAGAAACATTTTTGGTTTTTCTTTAGTAAAACATATACATCCAGGAGTAGGATCATGATTTGGCCAAATTCCTTTTAAAAATGTTCAGATTTAGCCAAATCTTTAATGTTCAGCCAAATCCAGTCCAAACCAATAAAGTCATGTTATTTTTAAACTATGGACAAATGAAACCAATGCTTTTTGTTCACAAATCATTTTTAATTTATCTCTAATTTAAAGAGGGTTCTGTTTCCATTTGGTAGTAGGAGAATTTTTCGGTTGAGCATTTGGCTGAAATCAGTTTCAGCAGAAATAAAGTAGAATCATATTTAATGGTTTCCAGTTTACAGAATTTGGATGCAAGTAATAAATAATACCTGCAATAATTATGCCCATTTTAGCACCCTTATATTTCTGGGGTGGGGGGTGCTATTACCTGATTTTGGTGCCCTCCCCCAGTTCTCCCATTATCCAACAACATTCTTCTGATTTGTCAGCATTTTCCCCATTTTTTAAAAGGTCCCCTTTTTATTCCGGGTGCTGTAGGGTAGAGCATGTACATGTGTGTGATGTCACTTCCAGGGGCGCCTGTGACTGTGTGATGTCAACATGGTTTTGACAAAAATGTTTGGGACCACCCAGATGCCTCTTCTCTTAGGTTGTTAATGTATCTTGTCTATAATGTTGTTAAGGTTTACTTATTGGTAGTACATAGGTACTACACAGGTATGAGATCTGTTATCCAGAAAGTCCCAAATTACAGAAATGCCATCTCCCGTAGACTACATTTTATCCAAATAATCCAAATATTTCAAAACAATTTCCTTTTTCTCTGTAATAATTAAACAGTAGCTTATACTTGATCCCAACTAAGATATAATAAATCCTTATTGGAAGCAAAACCAGCCTATTGGGTTTATTTAATGTTTACATGATTTTCTAGTAGACTTAAGGTATGAAGATTCAAATTAAGGAAATATCCCTTATCTGGAAAACCCCAGGTCCAAAGCATTCTGGATAATAGGTCCCATACCTGTACAGTAAGTTCTGTGAAGAGTAAAGGGTGGATCTCCCTGTACCTAGGGTTGGAATGGGTCCAGACCTGCTCCCTGCCCGAATCTGTCACCACTGCCCCAGCTTGCCTCTCCTGCCCCCCCAAAAGGTTTGTGTGCTGGAGGGGGTGTGGGCAGGCAGTAGATAACTTGCAGCAGGGTAAGTGGTGCCCAGAGGGGGCTTTGCGGCAGTAGTGGGGGGCTGGAGGGGTATCCCTGAGATAGCAGTCCCAGTGGGACCCAAGACCCCCAGTTTTACCCTGCCTATTCCAAAAGTGCAATACTGTGAATAAAATATACAGTTTATATTTGAATAGTAGGTATTGATGAAGTATTACGAAACAATTAAATAACTACTTTCCATCTTTTCTATGTGATTCCCAAAATTCCAAAATTTATAAAGGACAACTTGAAAACACACTTTTGTTTCCAACCAACATT
This sequence comes from Xenopus laevis, assembly GCF_017654675.1. Classification (NCBI taxonomy): domain Eukaryota; kingdom Metazoa; phylum Chordata; class Amphibia; order Anura; family Pipidae; genus Xenopus; species Xenopus laevis. The sequence continues at coordinate 14,456,475 of NC_054388.1, read as the reverse complement.
TTGAAAAAAGGGGGGGAAATTCGCCGGAAATACCATCTGCAGGGACATCGCTCACTCACTAACGGGTGTACAGGACAATTCTCTACAGAAAGAGAGCATCACTAATGAAGTTTCGTGCCCTTTCGCCAGGCGAATTTTCACTCAGCCGAACAATAGTTACTCTGCAAATTCACTAAAGTGCGAATTTGCCATTACGTTACTCATTTCGCCAGAGTTTCCATCGCCAGGTTATACCAGGCGAACTGATGAGATGAATCTACATCCTCCTCAATCTTATGTTGTGACATCATATCCTGTATCTAGTTATAACAATGAAAAAAAAAAAACGCTGGCTTTTTAAAAAAATATATGTTTTAATTTTTTGTAACCATTCGAGGGTCATGCCACATTTATTTTAGGGTGGGCACATGTCTAGGACATTAGAGGATCTCTTTTGTCTTTATTTTGCTTCCTTGGACATTTTTTATAATAAGTGGCCACTAAAATGCATTTGCACCAACATCTCTAATAAAGACATCTTTACGACCTACAGTATATGTACCTGCCCTATTCAAATTTGCCTAAGTGTGAGTGTATTAATGGAGTTTCGCTAGGCAGAAATTAGGGATGCACCGAATCCACTGTTTTGGATTCGGCCGAACGCCCTGAATCCTTTGTGAAAGATTCGTCAGAATACCGAACCGAATCCTAATTTGCATAAGGAAAATATTTTTTACTTCCTTGTCACGCAATTTCCCTCCCCACCCCTAATTTGCATATGCAAATTAGGATTCGAGTTTGGCCGGGCAGAAGGATTCATAGTTACATAGTTACATAGTTAAATTGGGTTGAAAAAAGACAAAGTCCATCAAGTTCAACCCCTCCAAATGAAAACCCAGCATCCACACACACCCCTCCCTACTTTTAATTAAATTCTATATACCCATACCTATACTAACTATAGAGCTTAGTATCACAATAGCCTTTGATACTATGTCTGTCCAAAAAATCATCCAAGCCATTCTTATAGTCATTAACTGAATCAGCATCACAACATCACCCGGCAGTGCATTCCACAACCTCACTGTCCTGACTGTGAAGAACCCCCTACGTTGCTTCAAATGAAAGTTCTTTTCTTCTAGTCTAAAGGGGAGGCCTCTGGTACGGTGATCCACTTTATGGGTAAAAAGGTCCCCTGCTATTTGTCTATAATGTCCTCTAATGTACTTGTAAAGTGTAATCATGTCCCCTCGCAAGCGCCTTTTTTTCCCAGAGAAAACAACCCCAACCTTCGGCCGAATCCTGCTGAAAAAGGCTGATTCCTGGCAGAATCCCGAACCAAAACCTGGATTCGCTGCATCCCTAGCAGAAATGAATGTTAGTGAAAGTTGAAATGCTCAAGCTGACAAATTTGTGCTAGAGAAACGTAATTTCATATCTTGATGAATTAGCTTATACGTGTTTGCGAAGATTTCCCCCATTGTGTTGTTATATGACGTTTATATGACTTCCATCATGTTAAAAGTTATTATGAAGATGAATTTTCCCTTTAAATGGCCGGGGCTCGTGAACAGAATTGAAAAGCCTGTTTTTTTTTTTTTATCTGACTTGGGGCATTTGCATTTTTCTTTGCTGCTAATCAGCGCGGCTCACGAGGGGCCATTCATCTGTGCATTTCTCATGCAGAATCGCAAGCTTCTCCCTATATCTGTACAAAACTGCCGCGGGCGAGTCTCATCCTGAGAAGCAGCGTCGTGTGACCTGCAGGCTGCAGGGCCAAATCATCTCAGGTGCTCAGATGTGCAGGGCTTGTTCAGCAGAGCGTTTGGAAGGAATTTGCATGGCTTTCAGAGAATGGCACTGTGGGGGGACTTAATAAAGACTTTTCCATTCCTAATCAGCCAGAATTGATGTGCCAAATAGTTTTAGTTCATTGATTAGGAAGGCATACCCACAACATGGTGCTGAGATCACAGACTGAGGCAGCATGAGAAGCTATTAAAATATTCTTTTAAATGAGATCCGTGTAGGCCCAAAGCACTGAATGCTGAGGAGTAGGGCAGCCATTAGAAATCACGGGGCCCCCGTACAACAACATTTTTGGGGCCCCACCCCAGATCACGCCCACACCACAGTTAAAAGACCACACAGACATCAGCACTAAAACAGGTACCCCCTCCACACACATAAGTTATAAAAAGCTATTGATGGTCAGGGCCCCCTTATAAGAAAAAAACAAAACAAAACTGTGGTGCCAGGAACCCCCATAAAAGCTTTTTTTTAAAAAATTGGTGGTCAGGGCCCCCCTACAAGTTAAAAAAATATTTGGTGACCAGGGCCCCCCTATAAGATAAAAAAAAACATTGGCGCCAGGTCCCCATAAAAGTTTTTTTTACAAAAACATTGGTGCTAGGGCCCCCCTTACAAGTTAAAAAATTTGGGGCCCCAAAGAAATTTTTTTTAAAAAAACCGTCTGTTCGGCACTTCCGCATTTGGCTGTTCGGGACTTCGATCGGGCAGCACGGCTTCAGAGCTGTCAAGGGGGGCACGGCTCTTCAAAAAAGTGCAGCACTGCCGGGCCCCCCTTCAGGCACTTGTCCCCCCTGCCCCCCCCTGATGGCGTCCCTACTGGGGAGATTCCATATAGAGAAATAAGAAATAGACAGTGTTGGACTGGGACACCAGGGGCCCAACTAAAAACCTTAGACAAGGGACCCACTCTCAGTATTATTAATCTTCCTCTCCTCACTCAACCTCTATTCTCCTAGTTTCTTTTCTTTACATACTATAATCTATTATTCCATCTATTTAGCCTCTTTGATCTCATAGAAATAGGGAATGGCCATGAAATAGGCCGAATGTTTAGCAGCACAAGGGCCCACTGACACCTTGGCCCACCGGGACTTTTCCTGGTATCCCGGTGGGCCAGCCCGACACTGGAAACAGATCAGGGAATAGAGTCAAAAGAAACCATGGATTTATATCAAATTCTGGAAATTATCAGAACCTTTAATTACATTCATTTTAACCACAGCTGAATTTACGGTATTAAAGTATAGCCTTGCAAATGTGGTGGCCCACAAAAACAAACGAATATATTATACAGTTACATTATGTGCATATATGATATGGGGGTTACACTGTGACAGTGGTTGGAGGAAAGATGGGGGTATATCTGTGCCTATATATTATACAGTTACATTATGTGCATATATGATATGGGGGTTACACTGTGACAGTGGTTGGGGGAAAGATGGGGGTATATCTGTGCCTATATATTATACAGTTACATTATGTGCATATATGATATGGGGGTTACACTGTGACAGTGGTTGGAGAAAAGATGGGGGTATATCTGTGCCTATATATTATACAGTTATATTATGTGCATATATGATATGGGGGTTACACTGTGACAGTGGTTGGGGGAAAGATGGGGGGTATATCTGTGCCTATATATTATACAGTTACATTATGTGCATATATGATATGGGGGTTACACTGTGACAGTGGTTGGAGAAAAGATGGGGGTATATCTGTGCCTATATATTATACAGTTACATTATGTGCATATATGATATGGGGGTTACACTGTGACAGTGGTTGGAGGAAAGATGGGGGTATATCTGTGCCTATATATTATACAGTTACATTATGTGCATATATGATATGGGGGTTACACTGTGACAGTGGTTGGAGAAAAGATGGGGGTATATCTGTGCCTATATATTATACAGTTACATTATGTGCATATATGATATGGGGGTTACACTGTGACAGTGGTTGGAGGAAAGATGGGGTATATCTGTGCCTATATATTATACAGTTACATTATGTGCATATATGATATGGGGATTACCCTGTGACAGTGGTTGGAGGAAAGATGGGGTATATCTGTGCCTATATATTATACAGTTACATTATGTGCATATATGATATGGGGGTTACACTGTGACAGTGGTTGGAGGAAAGATGGGGTATATCTGTGCCTATATATTATACAGTTACATTATGTGCATATATGATATGGGGGTTACACTGTGACAGTGGTTGGAGGAAAGATGGGGTATATCTGTGCCTATATATTATACAGTTACATTATGTACATATATGATATGGGGGTTACACTGTGACAGTGGTTGGAGGAAAGATGGGGGTATATCTGTGCCTATATATTATACAGTTACATTATGTGCATATATGATATGGGGGTTACACTGTGACAGTGGTTGGAGGAAAGATGGGGGTATATCTGTGCCTATATATTATACAGTTACATTATGTGCATATATGATATGGGGATTACACTGTGACAGTGGTTGGAGGAAAGATGGGGTATATCTGTGCCTATATATTATACAGTTACATTATGTGCATATATGATATGGGGGTTACACTGTGACAGTGGTTGGGGGAAAGATGGGGGTATATCTGTGCCTATATATTATACAGTTACATTATGTGCATATATGATATGGGGGTTACACTGTGACAGTGGTTGGAGGAAAGATGGGGGCATATCTGTACCTATATATTATACAGTTACATTATGTGCATATATGATATGGGGGTTACACTGTGACAGTGGTTGGAGGAAAGATGGGGGTATATCTGTGCCTATATATTATACAGTTACATTATGTGCATATATGATATGGGGGTTACACTGTGACAGTGGTTGGAGGAAAGATGGGGGTATATCTGTGCCTATATATTATACAGTTACATTATGTGCATATATGATATGGGGGTTACACTGTGACAGTGGTTGGAGGAAAGATGGGGGTATATCTGTGCCTATATATTATCCAGGTACATTATGTGAAGTGCTTGAATTGGGGCGGGATGGGATCCCGTTACTTTTTTGAAATGACCAATCTCCCTCCCCTCAGGCCTTTAGTGTAGGTGGGAGCGTGCGCCATGTGGGACGGAGTTCCCTTCCAATCCAAAGTATAGATAGGCATAGGCGGAGATAGGCAGAGAGGAACCCCGCCTGCTGTAGTCTGCAGAGAGGAAGCCCGGTCTCGGAGGAGGAGCCGATGCAGCAGTATCGCGTTGGCGCGGCACAGCGCTGGCCTGTGTTCAGGGTCTGCTGCCTCACCTGCTCAAGTCAGTGCTTCACCGGTGACCGGGTGACCAGCCTTCTCTGCAATTCTGCACAGCACACGCAGGACTCACCATGTCCCAGGTCAGGTCCCTAGTCGCAGTCCCAGCCAGCTGAGCGAGCAAGGCCCAGGTAGGCACTACTCACATCCACGCCATCCATCCATTCCTGATTCAAATGGAGGTCCTGATTCTGTCCCCAGAGACCCTTAAATTAATATTTCCAACTATCGCCCTCGTATGGTCTAGTGTCCCAGTGCCTACGTAGAAAATTTCAACAGATAGGAATGTTTGGGACAATGCCACCCTTATACTATTTTCCTTTTCTGATCTTTAATTAATGAATTGCTGGCCTCTTAATTTTTAAGTTAATTAACTCAATTTTTAATATTTTTTTTTTTTTAAGCACATGCACTTTAATTAATTGATTGGCTTATTTATTATATTATTTATATACCAAAATAATTGATTAATTTATTAATTGGTTGATGTGCTGGCACTGTATTGATTTGGGCATTATTGCATATGATTGAATTGGCACTTAGCGCTTATTTATTTATTTATTTAAAATCAATATTTGTAGAGTGTGGGGTTTTACTGCTGCTCTATTTAAAGGATTTCTAGCCATGTTGTCATGTAATCAAGACCTTGAGCATCTTAACAATTTACTATTCCTTGCCCCTGATCTTTGAAGGGGTGATTGAATATTTAAATATTTGAATTATGGTTCACTTTTTAAGGTAACTTTTTTTTAGTATGTTATAGAATGGCCAATTCTAAGCAATTTAGCAATTGGTCTTCATTAATATTTTTTAATTTGTTAAAAAAAATTGAATTATGTTGTTATTATATTTATTTTGCCTCTTACTTGACTTTTTCCAACTTTCAAATAGGGGTTGCTGACCTATCGGAAACAATTGCTCTGTTTTTTAGCTTTTCATTACTCCTTTCTAGTCAGGCCTCTCCTATTCATATTCCAGTCTCTTACTCAAATCAGTGCATGGTTGCTAGGGTCATTTGGGCCCTAACAACCAGATTCCAGAAATTGCAGACTGGAGAACTGCTGAATAAAAAGCTAAATAACTCACAAGTCACAAATAATAAAAAATGAAAACCAATTGCGAATTGTTTCTAAATATCACTTTCAACATTATACTAAAAGTTATTTTAAAGGTGAACAACCTAATGAACAGGGGGGTTCCACTTCCACAGATAAATTATTTAATCAGATTTATGTTTTCTCAGAATTGCTTCTCTCTTGCCACTTCCTTGCTGCCAAACTTTCTGTTCATTGGCCATGTTTTAGTGATCTTACTTGCTTGTCTGGGATCAATTGAGTGCCCATTGGCCATTTCTACAGTGATTATGCTGGCACAGCTAGGGTTTGCATGACTTGGTTATGTTTTTTAGGCGGTTGTGTTTTTTAGGGGGTGTGGCCAAAAAGTGGGCATGGCTTTGTAGACATTTTTTCGGCGTGCTTAAAATGGTCGTGACTTGCGTTTTTCTCATGTGTGTGCCATGATGTTGCGGGAGTCGGGAAGGCTTGATTGGTGTGAGCATGTGTGCAGCATCCTGCCAATGTGCCAATGTGACATGCTTACTGCGTATGTATAATGTGTGTGTGTGTATAATGTGTGTGTGTATTTTGTGTGTATTGTGCATGTGTGTGTATAGTGTATGTGTGTATGTGTGTGCATAGTGTATAGTGTATGTGTGTATGTGTGTGCATAGTGTATAGTGTGTGTGTGTATGTATGTGTTTGTATATAATGTGTGTGTGTGTGTATATGTATGGCCACCAGCCTGCCGGGTCTCCACATTGGCCGTTTGTCTGTGTGTCCAGTGTTCCAGGCTCTTCCTACTGCAATCGCCTGTATGAGTATGTGGGCTAGTGACTTGTTTTGAAGAAAACAGGAACCGGCCAGGCAAAACAGGCTCCATGTGTGTGTGTGTGTATATATGTGTGTGTATATATGTGTGTGTACTGTGTATATGGACTCATTGCTCTTATCCTGGGCACAATGACAGTACCTGAAATCTTGCCATGCGCCTGACTAGTAGCTTTATGTGGGATTGAGCAGGAGAGACCGACCCACTGGCCCCTGTATGGTTGGTTCTTGCAGAGCAGAGTCTTCTGTTGCGAATGTGCAACATTTTCACATGTTTAAATAAGTTGTGCATTTTTTGTATAATGGCAACTCTTGAGAAGTTGACCCCTGACTTGAGATGAATGCGCATTGTGCAGTTGCGCACTTTAAAAAATGGTGGCTGAGGTAGGCAAATAAATGAGTTTAGCAAGGCAGGGCAGATGGCTAGGAAAGTCTGGTGGCAGAAGAAGTACAGAATGTGTGTGTGAAACACGGGGAGGATGGCTTTACTCACTGAAACAGCTAAACGCCTATTAAGGTTTCTTGGCAGATAAGGGGAGAGGCCAGAGGGAAAAAACACTTAATGGGCAAATGAGTCTGAATTTAGGGAAATAAAATACAGCAGAGGGTGGAATAAAGTTAAAGGAGGCAGAATTCAGATAAGGTCAGGAATGAGCTGAGAACATTAACGTATATATAAATGAATGATAGGGCAAAAGAACATCAGGGAAAAGTAGATAATGTACACAGGAAGAATGAGAACATATTTTGCTCTATTAAAGTAGGAAACTTTGAAGCAAGTAGTAGGATGTGGGTGAGAACAGTAAAGAAAAAGAAAATATGTGAGGATGAAATAGAAAAGATTAAAGGGAAAGTTTACCTAGCAAAACTATTTTTTTTCAGGACAACCAAGGCTTTCACAATCTGCTGATATATTTTGTGTGAGTCCACTTCTGTAACTTTACAAGCTTCTAAATGCATATACTGTATATACATTTCATTTGAAGCAACATAGGGGGTTCATCACAGTGAGGTTGGGGAATGCACTGCCGGGTGATGTTGTGATGCTGATTCAGATAATGACTATAAGAGGGACTTTTTGGACAGACATAATATCAAAGGCTATTGTGATTCTAAACTCTATAGTTAGTATAGATATGGGTATGTAGAATTTAATTAAAAGTAGGGAGGGGTGTGTGTATGGATGCTGGGTTTTCATTTGGAGGGGTTGAACTTGATGGACTTTGTCTTTTTTCAACCAAATTTAACTATGTAACTATGTAAATGTAAAAAATTAGCGTCATTCTATTTCTTGCAATATTAAAAAAAATATTTTTGATAAACATGGAAATAGCAAAATAACTGGTGGACGAGACCTATTAAAAGTGGGTGTGGCCTACATTTCTGGGCGTGGTCTAAAAAAATTTGCATCGCGCTACGTGCGCCACATCGACCATCCCTTCGCCTTTTTGAACCCAATTCAAGCACTGATTATGTGCATATATGATATGGGGGTTACACTGTGACAGTGGTTGGAGGAAAGATGGGGGTATATCTGTGCCTATATATTATACAGTTACATTATGTGCATATATGATATGGGGGTTACACTGTGACAGTGGTTAGAGGAAAGATGGGGGGATATCTGTGCCTATATATTATACAGTTACATTATGTGCATATATGATATGGGGGTTACACTGTGACAGTGGTTGGAGGAAAGATGGGGGTATATCTGTGCCTATATATTATACAGTTACATTATGTGCATATATGATATGGGGGTTACACTGTGACAGTGGTTGGAGGAAAGATGGGGGTATATCTGTGCCTATATATTATACAGTTACATTATGTGCATATATGATATGGGGGTTACAGGGGGTAATGTGACAGTGTTTGGAGGAAAGATCGGGGGATATCTGTGCCTATATACAGTATATAATAGAGTTTTTTTAAACCTGGGTAGAAAGGATAGGCTATGTAATGATGACTTAGACACATAAAAGGTTAAGGCTGTTCTGAAACCTGTTCCCTGGCACATCTGTCTTTTTCATGTTGTTGATGTTAATGCGACTGCAGTTTGTTTGAAATTACTGCTAATATCCCCAACACATGTTCTGCTGCTGACCGATATTATTAGAGCATCAAAGCTGTAACTAAGCTGCTTTGAAGATGGCTGTGAGAGTAGCAGGTCCTGCATGTACTTAACAATATAAAGGTGCCTGTAGAAAATTCTTAGCCAATTTATGTTCCCAAACCCAACACTGTATCAATTCCATGTATTTTTGTCACTCGTAAATAGCTATTTAGAACTGAATATTCATTAATATATTGCCCACCTGCTAGCTACAGATGTCAGATTTTAATTTCAAGTTGGTACTTTTGTCATTATGTTCAGTTTCCTTTCGTTTGGGCAGAGAAAAAGCTGTACCCTCATACTGTACTGTCTAAGGGCAACAATATGGCACCTCCTTCCCATATGTATAAATACAAATATACAGAGAAGGAATGTTCTGGGCACACAATAAGTTATACCCTCATACTGTACTGTCTAAGGGAAACAATATGGCACCTCCTTCCTATATATATAAATACAAATATACAGAGAAGGGATGTTCTGGGCACACAATAAGCTATACCCTCATACTGTACTGTCTAAGGGAAACAATATGGCACCTCCTTCCCATATGTATAAATACAAATATACAGAGAAGGGATGTTCTGGGCACACAATAAGCTATACCCTCATACTGTACTGTCTAAGGGAAACAATATGGCACCTCCTTCCCATATGTATAAATACAAATATACAGAGAAGGAATGTTCTGGGCACACAATAAGCTATACCCTCATACTGTACTGTTTAAGGGAAACAATATGTCACCTCCTTCCCATATGTATAAATACAAATATACAGAGAAGGAATGTTCTGGGCACACAATAAGCTACACCCTCATACTGTACTGTCTAAGGGAAACAATATGTCCACTCCTTCCCATATGTATAAATACAAATATACAGAGAAGGAATGTTCTGGGCACACAATAAGCTATACCCTCATACTGTACTGTCTAAGGGAAACAATATGTCCACTCCTTCCCATATGTATAAATACAAATATACAGAGAAGGAATGTTCTGGGCACACAATAAGCTATACCCTCATACTGTACTGTCTAAGGGAAACAATATGGCACCTCCTTCCCATATGTATAAATACAAATATACAGAGAAGGAATGTTCTGGGCACACAATAAGCTATACCCTCATACTGTAATGTCTAAGGGAAACAATATGTCACCTCCTTCCCATATGTATAAATACAAATATACAGAGAAGGAATGTTCGGGGCACACAATAAGCTATACCCTCATACTGTACTGTCTAAGGGAAACAATATGGCACCTCCTTCCCATATGTATAAATACAAATATACAGAGAAGGAATGTTCTGGGCACACAATAAGCTATACCCTCATACTGTAATGTCTAAGGGAAACAATATGTCACCTCCTTCCCATATGTATAAATACAAATATACAGAGAAGGAATGTTCTGGGCACACAATAAGCTATACCCTAATACTGTACTGTCTAAGGGAAACAATATGGCACCTCCTTCCCATATGTATAAATACAAATATACAGAGAAGGAATGTTCTGGGCACACAATAAGCTATACCCTCATACTGTACTGTCTAAGGGAAACAATATGGCACCTCCTTCCCATATGTATAAATACAAATATACAGAGAAGGAATGTTCTGGGCACACAATAAGCTATACCCTCATACTGTAATGTCTAAGGGAAACAATATGTCACCTCCTTCCCATATGTATAAATACAAATATACAGAGAAGGAATGTTCTGGGCACACAATAAGCTATACCCTCATACTGTACTGTCTAAGGGAAACAATATGGCACCTCCTTCCCATATGTACTGTATAAATACAAATATACAGAGAAAGTATGTTGGGGGCACACAATGCACAATTTTTCCTTGAACTGTAATTAGTAAAGACTAGGGCACTGCTAAAATGCAAAGATGGAGATTGTTTGCTGCTCATTGAGCTATTGTACAGCATTTTCTGGAATGGGATTCAATGTAAAATCTAGCGCTCGTTTCGGCAGGACGTGCTTGCACATAATTACCACTACAGCTGAGGCAAGGTGCATTGAGTTTTATGACCCAGTTTTACTGTAGCATTAATGGTGCCCATAAACTGATCCGATTCCCCATCAATTTATCATAATACCTGAGATTAAATGTTGCTCGGAGCAGTGAAACTGTATAAACAAGCTGAATACATGCGCGGCACAGCTGCCAATGGCGATTATTTGGTAATTTAAAGGATATGACCTAATAAAAAGAAAATGGTGTATATACATTCATCTACAGGGTTTAAACAAAATAATGTAAACATCAAGGAGCAGATGAATATTTATTAACCAATAAGAATCAGGCTGCTCCGTTGTGTTCAGAGGTGGTTTCCTGCATAGAAGCTGAGACAAAATAGGACACAGTTCAGCCTTACACTATGAATGTACAGGTATGGGACCTGTTATCCAGAATGCTTGGGACCTGGGGCTTTCTGGATAACGGATTTTTCTATAACTTGGATCTTCAGATTTATCAAGGGTCGAATTTAGCGTTCATGGGAGTTTTTAAAAGGGCCAGTGCATGGTAAATTTCGAAAATCGAATTTGAATTTTTTTAAAAACTCAAATCGAATTTTAACTATTCTCTAGTCGAATTTCACAAAAAAAACCTCGAAAATTCGAATTTTCACTTCAACCCTTGATAAATCTGCCCGTAAGTCTACTAGAAAATCATGTAAACATTAAATAAAGTCCAATAGGATTAATTATATCTTAGCTGGGATCAAGTACCGTACAAGCTACTGTTTTATTATTACAGAGAAATCATTTTTAAAAATCTTGATTATTTGAATAAAACGGAGTCCGTAATTCCAAGCTTTCTGGAAATCGGGTTTCTGGATAACGGATCCCATATTCTGTATGAAAAGATGTAAACATAAAACAAGATGTAAAATCAGTTCTGTAATTTGGTCCGGACCTGTCGGTGCCAGCGAATCTGAAGTCACTACACAATGTTATGTCGCTTCCCCTTCTTCCCTCCAGGTACTGCCCACCTCTGCCGCATGATTTCAAGGGAAAATATCTGGTGGCAGGGGAAGAGGGATTCCCGGCATCTCGTTTTTGAAGCCGGCGCCCGTTTTTGATGCCAGCGTCCGTTTTTTTGGATGCTGGCATCCATTTTTGGCGAAATTGCGGCGACAAATTTTTGCGGCGGTTTCGCAAATTTATTCGCCGGCGGCGAATCGCTCAAATTCGCGCCTGGCGAATACATTCGCCCATCACTAGGTTTTTTCCTTTTTTCATTTACCAAATAGGCATCTGAGGGCTTTTCCTTTAAAGCTGCTGCCCTAGGCATAGGCCCTCAAGTGCCTATATGGTTAAGAACTCCCCTGCGAATATTAACTGTTTCTCATCAATTGAAAATCTGCTCTGCTCTTCAAATGCTGGTGATTAAGGTTTGAGTAGGGTATGTGTTCATTAAAGGGGTGGTTCACCTTTAAGTTAACTTTTAGTATGTTATAGTATAGCTAATTATAAGCAATTTTTCAATTGGCCTCATCTCTTCTTTTTTTTATCATTTTATTCATATATTTATTTATTTGCCGTCTTCTTCTGATTCTTTCCAACTTTTAAATGGGGGTCACTGACCCCATCTAAAAACAAATACACTGTAATGTTACAATTTTTTTCTATTACTGCTATTTGTTTTTACTCATCTTTTTATTCAGGTCCTCTCCTATTCATATTTCAGTCTCTTATTCAAATACGTGCATGGTTGCTAGGGGAATTGGGACCCTAGCAATCTCTTATTCAAATCAAATTCATGGTCGGTAGAGTAATTTGGATCGAAGCTACCGGTTTGCTGAAACCGCAAACTGGAAAGCAGATGAATTAAAAAGCTAAATAACTTAAAAAAACCACAAATGCTAATAAAAAAAATTAAAACCAATTACAAATTGTCTCAGAATATCACTCTGTACGTCATACTAATAGTTAAAGGGCATGTAAAGGCAAAACCATAAAATCCAATTTTTACTTTCTTTAATGAAAAAGAAACCTATCGCCAATATACTTTAATTAAAAAACAAGTACCGTTTTTATAAGAAACCTGACTGTATGCAGTGAAATTCTCCCTTCATTTACTGCTGTGGATAGGAATTGTCAGACAGTCCCCAACTGCTCTGCAGGGAAACAATCATACTTATGAACAGCAGGGGGAGCCCCCACCTTACTTCCCAGCCATGCAGAACTCAAGCAGCTTTGTTTAAGCAGCCCAGACCACACTGAGCATGTGAACAGTCTTAGTCTTGCAAAGATGTTTAACAAAGTTATAAGATGGTGACTCTCTGTGGCCAACTTTGAAAGCATAAATAATTGGTTTGATTAGGCTTGTGGTGCAGTAAGTTCATGTTTATATTTAGTATACAAAATACAGCATCTAGCCTTATTCTATTTTAGACTTTACATGCCCTTTACTTTAAAGGTGAACAACCTTTGATTAGATTCCCTCCATCTTCATGACATCATTGATGGTATGAAGTTGATGACATGCAGTTGCACAAGGGAGTCAATATTCCTTCCAATGATTTTGTAAGACCTCATCATGGCCTGGAGTCTGGAAACGGCCCTGTTTATTTACCTCTTTCCCTCAATGATATTTTATTTTAACTACCTAAGGGCTGATATATATTGCTCCCCAGCAATGATCTGTTGCAACCTCATGTTTTAATCTGTTTAGGTACAGCTGCCTGATCTGAGATAATTGTTAATTTATTTCAATCAGTCAGACATTTATAAGAGAGAGTATTCTAGCGCCGGGCCAGGCAACCTCTCACGCGCTGGCGCCCCCCAGCTTTGCATCCTAGGCACATGCATACTCTGCTTGCCCCTAGTTCCAGCCCTGGATTACTCCATCTTTAAGAATCACTTTATGGATTCTTTAGGAATCCACCCCGCTCAATGGTCCTGGCTCTATATCCTATGTAATTACAAAAAGAACAATTGCAATAAAAAATAACTTAAATTACCAGTGTAAATAAAAATAAAATGGTTGGGGGTGATAAGGAGGATCGCTATAACGCTCATCGCACCGGCTGTTGAAATAGTCCGTATTGAGTCTGACCTATCACATCATAAATTACTGAAACATCTGGGCATATGGGAATATTTCCGGCTTTACAAAATCCTAGACCGAAGCCCACAACATTCCGCACCACCCTGAGGTCCCCCCGCCAAGGAGAACAATTACTACTCCATTTTAGCGTAAGTTACGTCCCCCTGTCTAACTGAAGCTAAAATACAGTGTGACTGACGCGCCTTTCGCTCATTCTTCACGGAGCTTTATCAAAGGCTCTATATTCTATGCAGGCAAAAAATAATTGCTCCCACCCAGGGATGGTGAAGGTAGATTATTCAGGGTAATGATCATAGGCATCATGACCCCTTCACCCATAAACCCTCAGTCCCAATGAGACCCTAATTCTTGGGGCTCCAGTGCTACAACCATGGTGGCATTGCCGATAGTGACACCTTGAAACAGGGCACAATTTCCTAACTTGGACACTTTGCCAATCAGTTTGTTGAGTTATTACAGAAATATAGACAATTCCATCTCCTTGTTTTTGCCTGAGTAATTATTTTAACCTTATTGGCATGCAGTAAGATCAATGCCCACTTTCTCTCATGCGCCCATTATGGTGCTATTTTATCTCCTTTGAGCAGAATAATGCATTCCAGCTCTCGCTCTCCAGCTGATAAAGCAAATAATTAATTCAGCCTTGGGATATATTTTAAGGTTCTCTTCCCTTTCCTAGCACCCCCCCTGCACCCCTTCTAATCCTTCCATTTCCATGTTATAAATAAACAGAGAGAGAGAGAGGTTAAATGCTCTTTGGTAGAATCGCTTTGAATGTGAGAAGCTCAGATCTTCCAGAACAAAAGGTTTGTACCTGGACTTTACCCTTTCATTTCTCTAAATGAAGAAGAAAAGTCTTTGAGGGAGACGTCCGCTCTGAAACCCTTCTGCTGTTCGTCGCTTCTGACATGTGCAAAGCTCTTGTGTCCTGTAAAGGAACTTTGAGAATGTAGTGATCACTTTGTACACTTTATGCTGTTTTATGTAACTTAAATGATCAAAAAATGGGGGTTAAGTAACAAAGACTTTGATGTGTTGCCTGAAAGCACAAGCGTTCCTTCTACTCTTCGCTTGACTGTTTTCCTTGTAGGGTAATTGTGACCTCAGATGCTTTTGTTCTTTGGACATTCTCTCTAATCAACCCAAATCAACCCCATCGGTGATAAGCAGCACATGCCGTATTCAAATCTTCCCCTCTTCATTGGAATTAAATGTGAACAGTAGCCAGATTATCCTTTAGGAAAACATTAGCTGCCTATGAATCTTTTATCATCACTTAGCAATCCCCTTTGTTTTAGCTTTACCCCTTGAAGTGGCGTTTAATTATTCCTTTCATATTTTGCCTAATCCTGAATTGTATTACTCCTCATCATTTTTGGAGGAGATGGGGAGGGGGCTGCTTGCTTTGGTATCATTCAGCAGGCTTTAATGTTTTCTCTTGATGAAATTAATTACATTCCACCTTCAAGCGTGGTTTTATTTCGGCTATATATATTTTCCTTACTCTGTCTCCATTACACTATGAAGGCTTTTAATTAATTGACTTTTAATGCAGGTAAAAGTAATGATGTTCAGAGAATCAAAGGAACAAACCATGTAACAAAGTTAGAATTAAATATTAATGCAGTATGAATGTAATTTACTTAGACAAGGTCCATGCTAAATTATTTTAATGAACTTTTTCCCAAGTATGGTGCGGGTGGCAAGAAGATAGAAAACTGAGATTTCAGTGAAGGATTTCTTTATTTTAAGTGTAGTATGGATAAGGTATTTTTCTACCAAGGGAAAGGATTTCACCATCAAAATAGGAAGGTCTCCTCCTTCCTAACCAGGATCAGACCAGGATACCAGAGGACCACCACAAAAGCATATACAACAGCCCCACCCCCACTTTCCTTTTTTCTTTTTCTATTATCTGCATTCCTTCTTATTTTATTTTATAGTTCCTTAATTTCATAGCTTTTCTTAAATAGGAGAGTCAATGGCCAAGATGCAAGCACTGAAAGCATTTTGGTTGGGTTTAGTTGGTGCCTTGATCGAGTGACAGTCTTCCTGGTACCCCTGTGGAGCAGTTTGTCCTTGTATGTATATGTATAATTGGTTGTCCTGACTGGGTCATGCACATTTCTTCATTTTCTTCAAGGAAACACTGTCCCACAAGTACAACTACCAGTGGGCCTAGGCATTAAGAGTTACCCAACCAAAACCTTTGACTGCCACTGTATCTGGCTAACATGTAATAATTTCTTTTGACCAAGATGTTTTTACAAGAAACGTGATTACGTCAACTATCTCAACTAGAAGCAAATAAACCATATTCAGCATTTTCCTGGGACTGGAAGATGTGATGTGATATTTAACTTTGATTACACCCTCCCACCCTTTTTCTAATGGTTTTGGATACCATATTCCACTCCAGATTTGGCCAAATTTTAAGAATCTCTGCATTTATTTGCATATAGCCAGAGGCAAACCAGCCGGCCAGCTTCCCCCCCCTTCCCCCATCATGTACGTATGTGCGGTTACGTTGCTTGCTCACGCATGCACTGTGATGTTGTGGTCACGGAGTGTGTATGCATGAGTAGCAGGTGAGTCCAGTCTAGGGGTAGGTAGAAAAGGTAGCTGCCCATCACCCGCAAATGATTGCGCCCTAGGTAACTGCCTCTTCTGCCTACCCCCAGTTCCAGCCCTGCATATAGCCATGTTTGTTCTAGATTAGTGATCTATACCAACCAATCAGCTTTCTTCTGGTGCAGTTGGAATAATGTCTTTGAAGGTTTTATTTTATCCAGGCCATAATATCCAGTATCCAGTAGTAATACATCTAAAGTAAAATTTTGGGTTGACTTTGAGTTGTGGTGGGGGTTAGTTCAAAGAGGTTAGTGTGATCATTCTATATAAAGAAGGACTAATTAATGCTGTAAACATATCCTAATATAGCCCATCTCGGCAAAATCCTAAGAAGTCAAACAGAGAACATCCTTAACCTTCTTAATCATTCAGCTACTGTTCAATAAGACCTTTAAAAAGTGTCCATCTAATTCCATACCTTCTGAAAATAAAGGAACCCCAATGGGTGGTCCTCACGAGAGAAGCAGGGGACTGTTCATTTCTTTTACTCATCTCATGGAAGGTTTTTACTTCTCTACATTTGTCTCTTCCAAAATAAAGTTTATTGCATGGTGTGGAAAGGCCTTTTACATTAAAACCACGTTTGGAGTTTGTCTTGCTGAGGAGCTAATAAATGTTTTGTTGACTTAAGAGAGAGCCTGAGATTATCCAACTACTTTTTATCCTGTAGAGATGTCTTCCCGAATACCAGGGAGCAGAGGAAGCCAGGAAGAGAAGGGAAAAAAAACAAGCATGTATACAATGCTTAGAGGAATCATCTCTAATTTTAGCTCTCAAGCACCTAGGGCAAGCCTATCCAGATATAATCCTACCTGCCATTCTATAATATTCTTTTCTCAAAAGAAAGGGGGTGGGGGGAAAAGGTGATTTCAGAAGGACGGCTGAGAAAAAAAAAGAACTTTATTGCACTCATGGGTTTTTAAGAAATAAAAACTTTAAAAAATGGCCAGTCTCTGCTTTTGGGTTTTATTATAAGGTTGCCATAGCAATGAAGGATTAGTCAGACTTTCATTTGCATTTTAATTACAGTAACAATCACAGGTATGAGTTACAAACTACATTTTGCTGAAGCTTGCAACTCAGATATGGATTTTAAAGTTGTGGTCCTCCAGTGGTTGCGAAGTACAATAACCAGCATTTTCAGCCTAATGACGATGGTACTAATATGGTGGAAGTTGGTGTTTACATCAAGGGGCACATTTTACAAAAAATGTTGGTATAGGTATTGGATCCGTTATCTGGCAATCCAGAAAGCTCCATATTACAGAAAGGCCTTCTCCCGTTTTATCCAAATAATCAAGATTTGTAAAAATGATTTCCCTTTTCTCTGTAATAATAAAACAGTAGCTTGTACTTGTTCCAAACTAAGATATAATTAATCCTTATTGGAAGCAAAACCAACCTATTGGGTTAATTTAATGTTTACATGATTTTCTAGTAGACTTAAAGGGGTTGTTCACTCATAGAATGGTCTTCATTATTTATTTTTATTATTTGCTTCTTCTGAGTCTTTCCAACGTTCAAATGGGGGTCACTGACTCCTTCTTAAAACAAATGCTCTGTAAGGCTACAAATGCATTATTATTGCTACTTTTTATTACTCATCTTTATTCAGGTCCTCTCCTATTCATATTAAAGTTTCTTAGTCATGTCAATGCGTGGTTGCTAGGGTAATTTGGACCTTAACAACCAGACTGCTGAAACTGCAAACTGGAGAGCTGCTGAATAAAAAGCTAAATAACTTGAAAACCACAAATAACAATAAATGAAAACAAATTGCGAATTGTCTCTGAATATAATTCTCTACATCGTACTAAAAGTTATCTCAAAGGTGAACAGGTGAAGGTAAGAAGATCCAAATTATGCAAAGATCCATTATCTGGAAAGCTGCAGGTCTCAAGTATTCTGGATAACCGGTTCCATACCTGTGTTTACTCTTAGTGGCAACTAGTTTTTATTGTGCAAAAATACTTGAAAACTTTTTTCCCCAACGCCTTTCCCATAGGCATCCATTTCCCAGCTTGCAACAATTTTGCCCACTAGTTATTGATCATTATTGATTTGAAATTTAAAAACTTTAGAAAATACACTCTCTGGGGGAAAATAGATGGAATTTAAAACTTGTTTGAGCATTTGAAAAAAATACAGTAATTTGAAGCAGCAAATAAAAACACAGTTAGTAAAACAGTAGAAAGAAACCGTCAACTTTTGACTGGTCCCAAGTTTATGCTAAGCTATACATATGTAGCAGTCAGACAGTCAAAATGAGTCTTTTCTCCCTTTATCTATGAAAAAAATATGTTCCTGATTCAGCCTTCAGCGCATTGATGTGGATATTAGTCTGTACTTCCACTATCTCAGGCAGTCAAACGCAGCAATACTCATCAGATTTTGCTGTGAATATCATCCATGATCTTTCTTTGTGTCTCCTTGTTATATAAATGCAGTGGATAAATACAGAATAACTTATTCACTTTAACAAGTAATTTTATAGCTTCTTCTGATTGTGTATATTTATAGAAGGTCAGCATCGCAAGATCCTTCATACAAAGAGATAGATTAAACATTGTTGCATAGCTTGGGAGGTTCAATGAAGGAATTATTGTTGTGTTATATAAAATCCATTTAAATACTGCCTGTTGAGTAAAACCTTCATAAATACATGTTAGTTATAATAATCCTTTTTCCCCACAGGCTTAATATTTAAAGAGAAAGTAATCGTCAACACAGACTTCTGTTTTAGAACTTTTTTTGCAATAGGGGCATCAGTTTATTTTCAGGGGGTAATTAATTTGTAGGACATTAAACATTATACAATTCACATACCAACTTGTAACTAATCAGAGCTTTAGATAACTAGACCAAGTTGTATGTGATCAGAGTATAAGTAAAAGCAACTAGTAGCCAGTCACATCATTAGAAACCTATTGGTTTCAGGTCAAACTGGGAGCATTAGAAAGTTCAAAGGGTAGACCCACCTGTAGCCAATCAGAACATTGGCATTTTCAAAGATAGAAAAGACACGTAGCCAAGGAAAGCCTTGGAGACCAACCTTTGACCAATCAGAACATTAGAAAGTCCAGAGGGTAGACCCACCAGTAGCCATACAGAGCATTGGCATTATAAGGATAGAAAAGACATATAGCCAAGGAAAGCCTTGGAGACTTGCTTGCTAGACCATCTAGAAGCCTGTCAGATAATTAGACCATCATAATACAAGACCCACAAACACAGTCACATGACTAGATCAAGCTTTTTCTAATGCATTAGAATATTTGCAGGGGTTGTCTAATTTGTAGTACATCAAACATTAGAAAATTCTCAGACCAACTGGTAGCTAATTAGAGGTTTAGATAACGCAGATGGCAAGACCAACCTATAGGCAGAACATTAGGAAGAACTGGTAGCCAGTCACATCATTAAAAAACTACTGGAGCCAGACCAAACAGATGTCAATGAGAATATTTAGGGCTAAACCACAAATCAGAAGATTTGAGAATTCACAGTGTAAACCAACATGTAGCCATGTTAGTTATTATAATCCCTTTTCCCCACAGGCTTAATATTTAAAGAGAAAGTAATCGTCAACACAGACATCAGTTTTAGAACTTTTTTTATAATAGGGGCATCAGTTTATTTTCAGGGGGTAATTAATTTGTAGGACATTAAACATTATACAATTCACATACCAACTTGTAACTAATCAGAGTTTTAGATAACTAGACCAAGTTGTATGTGATCAGAGTATAAGTAAAAGCAACTAGTAGCCAGTCACATCATTAGAAACCTATTGGTTTCAGGTCAAACTGGGAGCATTAGAAAGTTCAAAGGGTAGACCCACCTGTAGCCAATCAGAACATTGGCATTTTCAAAGATAGAAAAGACACGTAGCCAACGAAAGCTTTGGAGAACAACCCTTGACCAATCAGAACATTAGAAAGTCCAGAGGGTAGACCCACCTGTAGCCATTCAGAGCATTGGCATTATAAGGATAGAAAAGACATTTAGCCAAGGAAAGCCTTGGAGACTTGCTTGCTAGACCATCTAGAAGCCTGTCAGATAATTAGACCATCATAATACAAGACCCACAAACACAGTCACATGACTAGATCAAGCTTTTTCTAATGCATTAGAATATTTGCAGGGGTTGTCTAATTTGTAGTACATCAAACATTAGAAAATTCACAGACCAACTGGTAGCTAATTAGAGGTTTAGATAACGCAGATGGAGAGACCAACCTGTAGGCAGAACATTAGGAAGAACTGGTAGCCAGTCACATCATTAAAAAACTACTGGAGCCAGACCAAATAGATGTCAATGAGAACATTTAGGGCTAAACCACAAATCAGAAGATTTGAGAATTCACAGTGTAAACCAACATGTAGCCAATCCCAGCATTAGAGACTTACTTGCAAGACCAACTAGCAGCCAGTCAGATAATAAGACCATCCTATTGTTCAGGGGTTCCCAATCTCTTTTACAAGTATGTTACAGTGCATTTGGTTTTTATGCAACCAAAACTTACCTCCAAATTCAAAAAGAAGCACCTGCTTTGAGGCCACTGGGAGCAATATCCAAGGGGTTGGTGAGCAACATTTTGCTCATGAGCCACTGGCTGGGGATCTTGCTAGACCAACATGTAGTTGATATGAGAATTAGCATATTCACAAGGATGGACAAGCATGTAGCCAATCAGAGTATTAGAAACAGGCCTAGACCAAATAGTAGCCAGTCAGATCATTAGAACCTTACTGGGACCATACCAGCCTGTAGCCAATCAGAGCATTAGAACATTACTAATTCAAATGTCAGCTTCCACCTAAAAGCTATAAACCATAAACACCAATGGTCCTGAATACAGATTGTAAACAAATCCATTTTTATATTTGTCAAATGACCTTGTCTTTGCAACATTCAATTTTTACCTCATTAGCCACTCTGTGTCCTTCCATGGCGTTCTGTCTTTAACCCCAATTCTTAAACAATGAATCCAATTAAACCTCTTGCGGAGTGAAACCCTTATTATAAATCTGGCGGCTGGAGGCTGCTCCGATTCATTCCTTTTGTGCACTATGGGTTTTTAAGGCAACATAAAGGTTAATGGAGGCTGTTTAATGTATAAGCCCTTGTGTGTACATAAAATAGGTCGGCAGAATTTGACTTGACCAGATGTGATTCATTTTCTATTCTGACCATGTACCAACCTCCAGACTCTCGTGTTCCCAGGCTAATGTTAAGAAATGTTGCTTGAAATAAACCATGGTAAATAGTATTGCACTGGAAACTGCTCAATGTCACCAAAATATAAATAGGAACATTTTTTTTACCAGCAGGATTTGTTCTTCCATCAGCTCTTCACATATTGTGTCTAAATATATTGTCTATTTTACAGGTGATAAACTCTGCATTAATTAAACAGAATCCAGTAGTAATAAAGTTTGGAATTTTTGGGGCAGTAATTGCTTCCAGAAGGACATTCTGATCTGAAAGGCTAATTAAATCCCCACATGCCACATATGCAGTAGTACGGTATGTGCTTGGTTATATCAAGATTTTTTAAGTTCTCCTTTGTATGTAATGGAAAATAGTCATATTTACAGTTATTTACTCATTTTCTGTATCTGCAAGTGTCAGCATTGAGTTTCACTCTTACCGTAGCAGCTTCTGGACAAGCACCTAACTTATTTCAATTTATAGCTGTCGTGTAGTGTTCACATCCCAGAAGAAATCAGGGACATGTGTGATAGGGGTTGAGCCATGATGTCATTGGGTTGCATCATAAGCCACGAGCGTGGACCCCCCTTTTATCAGTATGTAATACAATTGACATACATGCCCTATTATAATACAGGGCTGTGGAATATGTTGGTTGATGTTATATACACTTGAAGACAGTGGGGCAAATTCACTTAGATCCGAAGCTGCGCCGGTGATAGCTTCGCCACACTCCGCCGCACTTCGCCAGTGCTACGCAAATTCACTAAAATGCGAAGTTGCGCTCAGGGAGGCAAACGGTAGCGAAGTTGCGCTAGCGTTAATTCGTCAAGCAAAGCAAAGGTACGCTAGCGATGCCTAATTTGCATACCACGCCAAGTTAAAGTACAATGGACGTATATGTAGCACCAAATACATTACACTACACAAGCCTGGGAAAGCTTCATAAGATAAAATAGAGTTGTTATTTTGCCCTATACATGTGCCCAGTGTATAGTTTATTTGCCATATGTTAGGAAATGTAGGGGGGAAGGAGGGTACCCCCAAAAAAATATACGATCTTTTTCAGCCTATCACCCTTAAAAAGGAAAAGACACCAGCGTTATTTGGGACTTATAAAAAATTTCAACTTTTTTTGAAGCAAGCCCTAACTACTCTATTGCACTTCGCCTGGTCTCAGTTGGCGAAGGCAAGTCTGGCGCAAGAGTTAACGTTCATGAAAATCTGCAAGTTAGTGAATTAGCGTAGTTACGTCCCTTCGCCATAGCACAACTTCGCCTGGCCTAAGGGTGCGAAGTAGCGCTAGAGTAGGTCCACTTCACTAGGGAATTTACGCCAGCGCCCGATAGTAAATCGGTGAAGTAACGAAATGACGTCACACTGGCGAATTTGCACTAGCGTAAGCCACTTCACGCTTTAGTGAATTTGCCCCAGTGTCGGACTGGGGTGCCAGGGGCCCACTAGAAAACCTTAGACTGTGGGCACACTTTTCAAATTATTATTCCTCCTCTCCTATAATGTACTTACCATAGTCATCCATTTTTCCCATAAAGAAATAGGAAATGGCCAAATGTTTAGAAGCAAAAGGGCCCACTAACACCTGGACCCACCAGTAGTTTTCCTGGTATCCCAGTGGGCCATTCCGACACTGCTTAAAGAAGTGAGAAAGGGCTTGAGCTGAACACTTGGAAAAATAGTATTTGACCGTAGCTCTGCGTAGCCATATTATACATTATTTCTCCATTAGGATGTGGCCCAATTGGTGGTATAGCTTCATGGTCAGTCAATGAATGGCCTCCTTTATAATTCATAAAGTCATAAAACTATGGTGGATATTCAAGTTTGGTCCACATCTCTGCAGAGAAATGCCAACATAGGTATTTCTCTTTATAAAGCAAAATTAAAAGGCATCAACTTTCAATGGGCAACCCTGGGGCAAAATTCAACTCTTCAAAATAAGTTGTTGCTACTGCTTCAAGAGCTTGTATATAGCATTCCTTCTATGTGGATAATGCCCCTGAATGAGTGGGTGGGCTCAACCCACAAGCAGAAAACATAACCCAATATGTTTGTTTGTTGAATACTAGGGATGGATTCTAAGTAACTCAGGAAAACCCCAGGAGGAACACTCAGTCTGATTATGGTCCTGTATTAAAGTAAGAATAGTACAGAGATGAAAGTAGAAATAAATAATTCATGATACCTAGTGAACCCCCTAGAGGGTGGCATCTTGGCTTTCTTGGTTGTGGTAGTCAATTAAATGTGGTAGTCAATTACAATTATTTATATAAGGAGAAGCAGAATGTTATTCACGTTGCAAAAACATAAACATATATACACATAAAGTATTTTGTTAACCCAGACATTTGAAGGTGAAAAGATTCCTCATCTTGCCCACTTTACCATCTAACAAACAATTAGCCCTTCACTTGTTGAGTTCAGGCAAAACCTAAGAAGAAAAATCCCCAATGAAAACATTAGTCGGAAAAGGTTCCAACTAATTGTGCCTTCCTTATCATCTCATAGATGATAGAAATGTCCAACTAGTGGACCTTCACTTCAGGACAAATGTAAGAAAATGTTCACCATTTTGGTATGCTGGAACTTCTTCAATCATCATGTTGGGTTAAGACTCCATGGATCCATGAAAGTTACTGCAAGGTCATATCTTGACCACACCTCTGAGGTATCTTTTTAAAAGAGCATCTGATGACTTAGTCCCAGCTCAAATGAGCTGGCTTTTGAGCAAGAAATAAGAAGTGAAAAAACTCTGGAATATCAGTGAATCACAGCAAAGAGAAATCCTTATAACCCCAAGCCAGGAGCAAGCAGCTCAAGTGATGTAGCACAATCCAAGCAGAAACATTTCAGCCCTGCATTATCTTTCTGAATACAGAAGCTGGTGATATATGTAAATCTATGGCTTTTCCATAAACAATAACATTCACCCATGCATGAAATTCATTTAGGTGAACAGGCTCATTACTGAGACATTAAACTGAAATAAATGTGCACAAGATTATGCAAAATACATTGTATTTGTATTACACAAAATGTGCTCATTAGAAAGAAAAATATTCACGGGCAGGCGTTTTGCCTGAACCCAAGGCTACAATCCAATTGCATATTCCATATTTAAACTGTGCTGTGATTTCAGCCTTTTTTTTTTTGCTAATGTTGATGTAGGCGCAGGCCTGAAAGCCAATTGTATTTACTGGATGACCTTTATTTTCCAAACAGGGTTTGTAATGGTGAAATGATATTAAAACCAAATCAGTCTTTGGCTGTGTGATTAGGGGAGGACATATTGTAGCCAACAGCAGATTTGATGAACATTCATCAATATCACTGAATGAAACCCTGGCAAAAAAACAATGGGTGTATACGATATTGGGCCTTAATGCTCTAAATACATTTAAGTTGCCCTTCTCCAAGACAAATG